>NW_018403983.1:1659-196732 GCF_002113885.1 Mizuhopecten yessoensis
TAAGTTATTGATGCATATATAGCCAGTACTCTATAATACAATAGGGTACAGTTATTGATGTATATATATAGCCAGGCCTCTATAATACAATAGGGTACAGTTATTAATGTATATATAGCCAGGACTCTATAGGATAATAGGGTTAAGTTATTGATGCATATATAGCCAGCACTCTATAATACAATAGGGTACAGTTATTGATGTAAATATAGCCAGGACTCTATAGTGCAATAGGGAACAATTATTGATGTATATATAGCAAGGACTCTATAGTACAATAGGGTACAGTCATTGATGTATATATAGCCAGGACTATATAATACAATAGGGTACAGATATTGATGTATATATAGCCAGGACTTTATACTACAATAGGGTACTGTTATTGATGTATATATATAGCCAGGACTCTATAATTCAATAGCGTACATTTATTGATGTATATATATAGCCAGGACTCTATAGTGCAATAGGGTACAATTATTGATGTATATATAGCCAGGACTCTATAGTACAATAGGGTACAGTTATTGATGTATATATATAGCCAGGACTCTATAATTCAATAGCGTACATTTATTGTTGTATATATATAGCCAGGACTCTATAATTCAATAGCGTAAATTTATTGATGTATATATATAGCCAGGAATCTATAGTGCAATAGGGTACAATTATTGATGTATATATAGCAAGGACTCTATAGTACACGTGATAAGCTGAAACAAAAGGGTACAGTTATTGATGTATATTTACATTCCGTATGCTTGGACCCATTGGCGAAAATGACATTCATTTTTGCATAACACAGTTGACCTCATCACTGCGTATTGATACACTTTAATGACGAAGCACAGGGCGTAATTGTTACACGTCCGCCGTGAAACAGCCGTGTAGTTTAGTTATGCTAATAAGATTAACATTAAACATGATAGGCTTCATTTTAATTCTAAAATGAGGGGTGTAAGGTACATGATAATAATATCCGACGTGTGCTAGTTCTACAAATTAAATTTGAAAATAGAACTATATTCTGTTTGTTTTGTTGTCATGTTGTTTTGTTGACTTTTTGGACATATTTAGCAAGAATCGCTAACGCGATTCATGGAATATGTCCAAAAAGCCAATGTTGTTATGACCTCATGAATGTTGAAAAAATAAATTTCATTCCTTAAATATATAGCCAGGACTCTATAATACACGTGATAAGCTGATACAATAGGGGACAGTCATTGATGTATATATAGCAAGGACTCTATGAAACACGTGATAAGCTGATACAATAGGGGACAGTCATTGATGTATATATAGCCAGGACTCTAAAATACACGTGCTAAGCTGAAACAATATATTACAACTGTGAAAGTCAAATTATCAGTGACACTTTCTATACATACATATGTTTTAAGGGTTTTGCTCATTCAACAATTGAAGCCATGTAAAATCTACCAATAGATGACAGAGCCATTTATCAGTGTACGTTGTGTCAATGAAATGCCGTCAGTTCTGTTTTCTTTGGAAATGGATAAGTGTATGCCACACAGGAAATTTTAATTAAGATTGCCTCTTAGTGATAGCGCGGAACTGAGCCGACAAAAGAGTGCTACCTCACAGAAATACCATGCCAAAGACACCCAGCACAGTGTTCCATCCGGTCGCATTATAAAAAAGTAAATCAATACATGAGCTGCCTTCTCGTGCGCTAAATTCTACTCCTATGCCACCTGGCCTATGTCTCCCTATGTGTATATGCCTGCGTGTGTGCTGAAGATGTTTTGTGTTGTGTTTGTAGTGGGACCGTGCTTCCAACGGCATCATTTATAGTGCCACATTACTTGAATGCTACAGCATAGATTCCGCAACACCGACCTCAAACCATTTTATATTTCACCAGGGTTGTTGGAGTTGTGTGGGTAGGAGAAAAAAACGTTCTCTGAATATTCCATGCGTACGATGACTTTGGGGATGAAACTCCGACTACCTGCGTGGAAGGTCGGAGTGTTAACCGCAAGGCTCATCCGCCTATGACGTCATCTGTATTATGATTTACAAACCTGTATCCCGATGCAGGTATCGTTCATTAACGAAACCTTAATTCACCAGCTTTCTGACTATTCTGCCCTTTCCGGTGGAGTAGTCGGCCTCCATACGACTCTGGGTTCTTCAGGTCGGAGGTCATAAAAGGAATAAACCTGCTGTTACCCACTACATGTATCGTGAGAGGCCACTAATGTCGGAACCCCCTGCAGAATTGGGGATTTGATTTTAATCCTAAGTCCTAAGTAATTCTAGTAATTCTTGTGTGATATACAAGTATTCATTCACTATTAACTATGTCTTTTATTTACTTATTCTGAATGCTACTTATCTGTGATCACATTTAATGCTTTTCATATATTAACACTATTTTTTTTTATATATTTATTGTTTCAAAAGGGTCATATCCCGGGGGCCTTTGTAGGTAGGGGACTCCCAATCACTTAGAAGCCTGAGATATGATACTTTCTTCTTCTATGATAATTATTACTGCTTTTTATTAATATATGTGATTATCTCCCTTTACCTGTTATATAATATGGTATTGTTATTTGTTACATATGTTTGTCGCAATAGAATATCTCAAGAGTTAATGTTTCTTGTTTACCTGTATGCGACGTTAAATAAAGTGTCTTGTATCTTGTATCTTGTATTTTGTGCCCGCTACTTGGGGACACAAAAGCGACTGAAACAAATCTGCTGCACCCATTGCAACATTTGGGATCTTTGTCTTTCTTTCTACTTCTATCTACCTTTTATATTCTTGGCAATATCTTACTTTTGGCTTTTGGTCGAGGTGAAGAAGACAAGATATTCTGTACCCTGGCCAAGTTCTTAAAAATGGTAGTTGTAATTGCCTGCTTTACGTACAGCATTTACGGTAATGACAACAACTGGTTCAGCCGTTGTCAGTATATAATGTGACCGGGCGGCATGGTATTTCAGTGAGATAGCACTATAATGCCGACATCAGATCCGCACTCTTACAAGGAGGCGAGTACACCAACATACAATGTATCCGGCACATATTCACGCATACATGCTGACACAACACACATCGAAGCACGTTCTTACATGACCTTAGCTGTTTATAGGACGTTAAACAAAATAGAACCAAAACCGCTCTGGCTGATGTTAAAGTTTGTGCTTGTCATGAGCTGCAACAACAATCCGGAAAACACACGAAACAAATTATTTGGGATTTAACACCCTCTCAACACCCATGGTCCTGCGGGGTTGGGTGACTAAGGATAGAAAAAAACAGACACGGGTGATAGGATACGGAAAATATCCCAAGTGTTACAAAGGGGCAGCATACCAATTTTGGTTTGTATATATCCAGCGTTGGATCTCGGACACATTGGGGAATGGGTTGCTAGTTATAAAAAGAGTAAACAAATGGACAAAAATAGAATCATGACAACATGTGTATCCTTACTTTGAAAAGTATCCCCGTGAAGTTCGTACTTGGTGGCGTGCAGTTTTTCCAAGGTATCTGTTATCAGGAGATAAGTTCCGTCATTGTTACAAGTATTTGATGCCTCGGTCCAGGTCTTTTCGACAGTGTAGAGTCGCACGCATGTGTCAAAATCGGGATCATATTTGAAATCCGGTTTCCTACATACCCCTGAAATAGGAAGATAACATACTTTTATTTGAGCCCTTTTCCTGACACCGTGCCTGGCAATAGCTCATGTTTGGCCTCAGTTTTGAATGTTCGCCACTTGAGGAAGACCGCCCCCCCGCCCCAAAGACCTTGCCATGCTAATGTGTGAAGAAATATCGTATACGTAGTTGTTTGGCTCTGTACGTCTCCGGATGGGTCCTTCATACATTACCCTTCTTATTAATTGAATGGCGAAGACAAGCCTCATTGCATAGCATGTAACGAACCATTTGCAGTAAGATTGCATTAACCTTCAAGCCAACACAATCATTTTTATAATAATATAACAGATCTCAAGTCTCTTTAGAAACAGTGAATATCTTTTCAATCATAACCTACTTAATAGTTATTGGCCTGTTCAAAATAATTAAAACGAATCAGAGTCACTTTTACTTTCAATGTACACGCATACATAACACATATGGAGGCACGTTCTGCAATGACCTTAGCTTATTAATAGGACGTTAAACAAAACAAAACCACGATTTGCAGTTTCAATCACGCTATGACTTGAGTTCTATGGAACCGACACTGTTGATTGTAGGAATTATTAATACAATACTGCACATACATCTAACGTTTAAGCTTGTACTTTCAAATATAGCTGTGATTAATACGCATGTCCCTGTGCTCTGAACAGCCTTGCATGTAGGACAAGTAGACGGCTTAAAAGCAAGTCCCGAATTCTGCCATATTTAACACACGAACGTTATGCGCGATGTTTGAGACACCGCTTCAAAACACGCACTGCATCGCTGTTTTATTCTATTTTCAGAATTTGATGTTATATTATATATCACAGAAAAAAAATCAAGTTCATTCGTGTCATGATTAATTCTGTTTCACTTGAACGACATCGCAAATGTCACAATAATTCAAGTAAAGCGTTAGATCACGGAGCATTTGCAGTGTGAAGAGATTTAAGAACAAGATTTACGGAAGCGGAAATGACGTCACAAATGACGTCAAAAGTTTCATTGTGATTAGCGATCGGCATGTTTACCAAAATCTTCTTCAAAACGATATAAAAATGAAACGCTTACCCTGCAAGAAGCTGGGTATGAATCTGTCGATGAAGTTGACAAACTAGTTATCTAGTAAAACATGCAAAATTGAAAATTCCGAAAATTGCCCAGTACTTGTTTGACGTACATTTTACATAAATCGAAAGTAAATTAGTAAATAAACATGAAATAAGATTATTTGGTCCCAATAAGAATTTGTCATGATTAAAAAGAATGGAACAGTTTGTAATGGGCTCAATAATTTAAAAAAAATACGCACCACAGTTTTCAGTTTCCGTAAAATGTCCAACTAGACAACACAACGGGAATACCGTGGCCCAACATTTAGAGGGCTAAACATATTCAGTAGAAATCGTAAGACTATTGTATTGTTTCTGGTTTATTAAATTTATTACATCAGTACCATTTTCGAAACATCACTTGGATAAAGTCAATAATTGAGGAGTTATAGTAAAAACAACAGATATCTGACGTTGATTCTCTATTGGTATAAAAAGCAAAATTCTAAGAATCGGACAAATGGCTAGTGCTGCATTGAAACAGTAATTTTGAGATCACAATAATGTACCACATCGTCTTCTATTTTCCCCACGTTATCTTGGCCAGCTCTTGCCATACCACAAACTTATCAATTCATGTTGATCACCCTTCTTTGTCCGGACGGTATCGTACAATGGGGTAACCACCCACAAACCATTAGGAGATAGACGTAACTATAAAAACGAGTTGGAATTATAGTAAGGTATTTCATGTATTTCATAGTTCATCGTCCATCTGCTTTGTTGACGTGTCCTACCAGAGATATTTTAATAAACAAGAACGCGGATAATGCATTCGTTACAAAAGGTGGAATGTTCAGGACATTTTGACGTCATAGAGTTAAAATATCTGTGCAGATCCCCCAATGGGTTTACTACAGTTACCGACGTCCATGAGGGTGGATGTCAAATCTGGAAGGGATTTAGCATCATCTCCGTTTTCATACTTGTCTTCTGTTTAAAGGTATGTGTGTATGTTTTGAGTATTATTTCAGTACGAACTTAAAATCTGATGCGATTTGCATTTGTTAAAAGCTATGGTTAAGCGAAGCCAGCTGCCGCATAAACAAAACATGAAACTTTCAAAAGCAATATACGCTACGGAAACTTCAATTGCATGTATATATTCAGATAAACTCTGGAAAAAGGCGCTCAGCGTACCTTAAGCACCATACCTCTTTGTCTCAAGGCCCATTGTGGTTAATACCCAATACACACTCAATAAAATATGATCAATTCCTTAGATAACGAACGTCATTCCGCAAAAGAAACACGGTAACCTTTCAGTTGTTATTGAATATACTTACTCTTCCAGAGAGATGTGCTGGTCTTGCTGGCTCGACCGGTCGGATTCCCCTCGTACCCTCGGCACTCCTCAGTGTTATACGTATAGCTGAATGCTTTACATTTCACCTCGTTCTTGCTGCATAAATGCGCACAATACATTTTGCTCTCTATTTCTGTTGTAAACAAAACGCTGTCATTGAAAATAACGTCAGTCTGAGATTCATCTTCCTGCCAAAGGGTCTGTGTGAAACAGCCAACACGAACAACTGCAAGATAATTAGCAAGCATCATATAAGTATGTGTTTTTATCGTTTTATATTGTGTTTACGGCCCATCGACAATGAAAGTCATTTATGGAATAACAAATCTTAAAATAGATATTCACGAAAATGAATAATCAAACGTTAAGTAAAATGTAGAAAAGATGCGATAAATAACGGTTGCAAACGAATTGGTTATAAAAGTTGATATCATGTATTTTTCTACAAATTTATCGAACGTTAATAATCATAGGTTTATGGCACAGAAACCGTATTTTTTTTTTATTACATACCTGTTGAATCTTGTTATAGGAATATAAGCAATTTTCAGACCATGACATACAACGTTCTGTATTGCACATGTGCAGTACGGAATGTTGTATTTACCTACTAACCGGAACTACTTTTTATGGGAATCCCCTTGTCATGGTGAACTGAAAAGTTCCCGGTATTAGATAAAAAATATCAAAGTTTATAAAAAAAATTGCATCGATCTCTACCAAATACTGAAGGTATGTGATAAAAGTAAGACCACACGCTTGTGTTTTTCTAACGAATCAGAACGCACTCGTATATACTGTACTGACGTATATATTCGTCCGCGCAATAAACTCGTTTTTTCTGATTCGTTAGAAAAACACAAGTGTGTGGTCTTGCATATGTATATGTTGTCATAATAGACAGTTATTAAAATAAACCTAAGGAAACACAATCATATACCTTACATGAGTTCGCTAAAACAAATAAAACAGCGCCAACAAACCAGAACAGAGTTAATATTACAAAGAGAAACGTCAAAATAAAGCATTATTTCCCCACCTACCCGCTAAAAATGGATAAAATCTAAGAGATTTCACTAACAGTTAATGTGATCGTGAAACTCTCTGTGTGTAAGAGAGTCTACTGTGGGTTTCCCTGCAGAATCCAAGGCATTTGACAACTGGGCAAAATACAAACAACAGTACGTGCAAATTTAACGGTTTTAGATTTGTCGCCTTTTACATGTTTTTCTTCGTTTATCTTAGTAGGGGAGCAATATAAAGACAGCATTATATCCGTGCTATCACAAGAAGGCAATTACACTGACATGCCCTGCCCCCAGTTCTCATAGACACAAGCATGCATGGATGAACTAAATGAAAGTACGTCCTTAAATGACCTTAATTTACCATATAAATTACATCCTTTTACCTGTTACTGATGCAAGAAGGACAACAATAAAAATCCGAAACATGTATAAAATGTCCTCCATGTCAGTGCATTGTGTGAGATATGTCCTGCTCCGTAAATATATGACAACGATGCTGCGATATCAACTTTTTATCCCCACAAAGATATCCAGAGAGGAGCTCAGTATCTCGGACTGTGAAAATGCCAGTAAATTATTGACACACTTACATGGCGTGAAATTAGATCCCGTTAGTTTCAAGTACACCAAGTGCTAGGGAAAGCATTCATCCCTAAACGGCTGAAGATCGCACCGGAAACACCGTGAGTTTAGCTTTTGTTACCTTCGATCCGTGTAAACAAACGACGACACCGTCTTAGCAGCATTGATTAATTAAATCTTGCGAAACAAGGGGTCAAATCGACACTCCTCTTCTTCTGTAGACCTAGGTATGTTGTAATCAAAAGTCTTCGTATCGATAGGGCCTACTAAGATTTTATCATAACTGTGAATTTCATTACCACTTGGTCACCCCTTGACAGGGGCAAAAATTACATTTGTTTAAAGAGAAATAACAGATTTGGGTATATTTTGTTTATTTTCGGTAGGATATAATTCAAAATTTGTTGGAATGCTTATCATGTGATTGCAGTTTGATGGTATGAATATTACGACCCAGAAAGGGTCAAATTGGCTAAAATCTCAACAATCTTCATGAACCTAGATATGTTGGAATCAAATATGAAGAAGTAAAAAATGTGGACTGTGTTCGAAGCACGATCTACAGCGACGGACAAAAGTCGACTGCGATGGGTAAACTTCGTCTAGGGTAACATAAAACTTACATTATCATATACACACGTGCTTAAGCAACACTTTCAAAACAGGCCGATTCTGAAGTGTATTGAAAAAAATTCTAAAATTTCTATACTTATGACCTCTGACAAATTTTCTGAATCACTGACCAATATAGAAAATGAAAATAAAATGTTACAAAGTCGAAGCGGTATTTGGAGACAGGATGTTACAAACAAATTGATCACCGGTCTTCGAGCTGACGTTTCAGATAAAAGGGAATATTGGAGCAAAATCTGGTGATGTCGTTCCTCAAAATGAGATCGGAGGTTTTTTGTTTAATGTTCTCGCAACAGCCAAGGTCATATGAGGACGGCTGTCTTGGGAGACACAACAGCCAAGGTCTTATCAGGACGGGTGTCTAGAGAGACACCACTGGAAACAGAAAGTAGATAGAAAAGAAAGAGGACAGGAAAGACAAGAAACGTAAAAGGTCCAAAGAATTTCTATTTGGGACAGCAAATCTATTTTTCTTCTTTTGCATGTCCCTTTCGTAGAAGGCACGGATGAGTCCTTGTGAGGACGTTAAACCACAAATAAATCTGAGGAAATTATATATTTTGAAAAGCCAGCTTGCGTTTAATCTTTTCAAAATTATAGGGATCTTTAATTCAAACCATTTCTGTGTACTGTTTTGTCTTTTACCTTATGTGCTATTGATATACAACAGGCCCGTTCTTCACACAAACGTGCGGGGGTAAAGCAATTGAGTTTATATTATTGATGATCAAAAGAAAAAAGCATGCGCCACACAGACTCTTATTGGTCTGTGTCCCATTCAGTGATACGCGTGCCTTATCTGTAGACCGCATGAACGGTTAAATGAGAATCCTAGGTTTATCTGGGTACAAATTCTAGACACAGGATACCTAGACGGAAATAACACAACATCCATTTTATCGACGAGCAACGTCCGACTGGAAATTAATTTTCTGAACAATTAATTTATTGATTTTATATACGTGTATTCTAAAGCCACCTGAAGCTATATGAGATCCCGTGTTACGTGGGATGATATGTTTAGCTAGAAATGTATTTTAGGCGACCAATATTGGATCATAGGGGCGTGGCTGGCGACCGAGTAGCCGTTTGGCAAACTAAGATATATTATGCGACTAGTCCAGTCACATCACTGAGGTAGTTCTAACGAACTTCATCTATGCGATTTCTGTAATTTAAAACACGGGAACTACAAAAAGGAACAAAGAAGAAGGGTAAGTATTTCTGCTAGTCATTAACTGTAAGCGATACATATTGTAAATAGTGATGTTAATTGGTTGATCTATGTAACATCTTTACGTTTTGTAAGCACAAGGCCATACAGGATCAGAGATGTCATATTGAGCAAACATTTCCGGAACCATCTGCAGAATTCGGGACTTTACGTTATGTAAGCACAAGGCCATACAGGATCAGAGATGTCATATTGAGCAAACAATTCCGGAACCATCTGCAGAATTCGGGATTTGCATGAGTGCCCACTTCTGTGGTTTTGTGTGGTTGATAAGGATTACCGTCCCATTGACAGCTTCGTTCCTTTAAGGACACACTTTAATGTGTGAACTTTATGCGTGCTTGTGTCTATGGAGGCAGGGTTAGTTGGTGTATTTGTTTCCTTATGATAGCGCAGATCTGATGCCAACCTAATAGTGTTACCTCACTGAAATACTTTGCCGAAGCCACACAGCATATTATTCCAACGGATCACATGATCCTTTAAACGGAATAACCAGTTGTTGCGATTACGCTAAATCCTGAGCGTTAAGTAGGGAATAACAACTACCATTCTTTTAGGACTTAGGTATGTCCAGGCCTGGGGACAGAACACATTGCCTTCGTCACTTGGGCGAACGTTAAACGCTAAGGCCCAAAGTGATGTGTTGCCAAGAAAGGCGCTAAGAAAAAAAAAGATTAGTAGGAAAGAAGAAGTATACAGATTCAAAATGTAACAATTGGTGCTACAAANTATCGGGAGGTGGGTGTTAATATCTGTTTTACTATTAAAATAGTTACAGATATACCTCCAAACTGAGTCTGTTTTTGATGAGTCTTTTTCAAAGACATTTTCAAATTTATCTTTCCATAATATTGATTAAGATAATACCTTTAAACTGTTTTGTAAAAGAAACTTTCTTGTTCATATCTCGGTGCAAACCAATCTATCGAAAGCGAGCGTCAGAGGATATATCTAAAATCGTGTGAGTAAATGAAGCTCTTTTAGGGGATGTCTCCAGCTTAACATGTCAATGAAAATGTTTTAAAACATTTCCGACGGAATATTTAACCTTACAGGTAAAACACCTTTGTATCATCGTTCACAGGTTCTGTTGATTTGGATCCCGTAGTAGGTATTTGTCATGATAGACCTTTGTAAATGCGTCGCTTGAAAATATAATAATATGTTTGTTTGTTGCTTGGGGTTTAACGTCCTAGCAACAGTCAATGTCATATGAGGACGGGTGCCCAGGGAGCCACCGCCTGAAACTGAAAGTAGAAAGAAAAGAAAGATGTCTGGAAAGAAAGGCAACGAAAAAGATTCCAATAGTTGCAATTGAGGCTTCAGATCATTATGTTATGGTCACTTCCGTGTCAACAAGTATAGGTTCTAAAAGTAAATCTCCGATTCAGGTCTGCTGAGGAACAGGAAAGCGACAAAAATAAACCTGCGGTACACATTGCACTATTTAGGATAATTTTGATCTCTGTTTATCTACCGACCAATTCCTCGTTTGTTTTGACTTGGGACTGAGCTGTCGTCCAAACAGAAATCATGATGGAGTTTATTCCCTGACCGAGCTTAAACAATGTCTCTGTTTGACGTTTCCTCGTTACCGAACGAACTCTTCTGAATATTAAGGTTTAACCTCCTATAAACCCAATAAAACCCATCTATTGCAAATGAGGGCACAATAACAGATTAAATGTCTGGTTTCTGAGATTGTTTCTGTGAGATGCTAAGAAGATCTTGCAGCGAATTACATGTATTGGTATTCCATGGAACGAAATGCCCGCGAAACATTGCCTGGGCTCAAAAAGGTTGAAACCGTGATAATTGTGCGCCTAACAGTAACTGGACATATAAAGCAAAATTATATTTCCAACCTTAAGCTACTAAAGAATGACAGGGACATGATATAGGTGTAGGTTAATGACAAGGTTTGTAAATCGTATCTAAATAAATCATAATGTGAAAGAATAAGGGGATATTCAAAGAATATATTTACTCAATATTCCCTTTTCGTTTAAGTTTTGTCAAAACCTGGATCTTTTTTTTTCAGAAAAAAAGTATGAGCATCAGAATTAAATACTATGGAAGTTCGAAAAATACACTTTACCAGAATCTGGGAAAGTAGTAGATATAGATCTGATATATTTATAATTAACCATGAACTATCATTGCAGTAAATAGGGTGCTTGACCAAATAACCAAACCAATTTTATCTGTTGTTAAGTATTTCATTATTGCCATATTTGAGAGTGGTGTAGACACCTGCAAGGATCCTATATCGGAAATGAACTTCATTTGTTTGTTTTGGCTTAGTATTGTTTAACGTTCTATTAACACCTATGGTCATTGAAGGACACCCCCTCCCCCCCCTCCCCTTCCTGTGTGCAAGATGCAAACGTGAAGTGTATGCGTGTGTGTTTTGGGAGGCTGCGATACGTGTTTTAACTTCATTTGTGTACTTCATACAACAACAATAACTGTACGTCAACTTCATGTAATATTCCCGAGGGCAACTTAAAGAGTTACATTTATAAATCCCTACATAAAGGGATTTACCCGTCTGTTCCAACAGTAGTCTAGACAATTTGGATCCCCAACCTTTCGGTCGGCGTTGAGAAGGACGAAAGAGCTGTATGATGCAGTGTAATGTTGTTGTTTTGCATACTGTATCTTTTACCAAATTTTAAAGGTGCAATTACCGGTGTATTACGTTCGAGAGTATTGCACACGTTCAAGCTCACTGTAACTTAACTTAATCATAATTATTTAGCAACTATATATTTCCACACGATAGTGCTGTCGTCGCCATGAAATGTGCTGGTCTGAATAACTGAACGAAACCACTGGAGTATGCAAGGCAACACGTTCACCGTGGAAAGCAATTGAAGGATATCTAATGATTACCTTAATGGGTATTCTATAATCAATAGTTAGGAGCAGTTCACTACAGTATCGCCGGGCGTGCCTGTAATTATTGTTTGCTTAATGCAATGTCAATATCATACATTCCGATTATAATTACAATAATTCCACGGTTCAATCTGACCCTAACTTGACTTACTCGTACGGACAACATTGATGATTAACGACTGGAAAAGGGAAGCGAGAAGAAAAAGTATTTCGAACTTTCAGTCAACATCTGTTAAGTTTGTCATACTGTACACTATTAAGTATTTAGCATTGGTTTGGCAGCGTCATTGTGTGTTGATGCCATTGATGTTTTGTGGGGATCCCATGACGAACCGATTAATTAAGGGAACATACTTTGATCACCATTTAACACGAAATTTTGCAGATTATTACATACATTTATGTCCGTTTTAATAAACATATACTCTCCCTTGGGACGATCTGTGGGAGTCTCATCAAAGTTGAACGGACTATTTATGTACATAGAAAGAGACATCATGTCTATCCGTTAAATTATTGATAGAAGCAGTATTATAGATAAGGCTGTCCAACCTGAAAAACAAATATAATTAGGATAATATTTTTTTCAACTTGTCAGAAATTGATATAAAACCAGCGAATTGGTTCCTAGATCTGGTTGTTCAAACAGTGATTAGCTTAATAAATGATTAACGCAAATTTATTATTTTGTGTTTATTTAAAACGCACCTATTAACGGAGTTAGAACTTTCCATAAAGCAAAAATTTTAGAAGGGTAAACTGCATGCAAAATTACAAGCTTTTACCCTGTTTATTGACCAAATTACTAGAGGTTGAAAAATGTCGTTAAACGATGATTAAGCTAATCACCTTCTGAACAACTGGGCCCTGGATTAAGGGTAGATATAAGGAATGAAGTATCCACACTTGACTGCTTTGGAAAAAGATGAGCGGTTTGGTTTTATTTTGTTAACGGCTAAGGTAATTTAAGGACATGCCTCCGTGTGTTTTGTATATGCTTGCATGTGTGTCGGATGCAGAGCGTATTTGTGTATTTGCCTCCTTGTGATAGCGCGGTTATAATGCCGACTTTAATAGTGCTCAATGAAATGCCATGCCACAGGCACCCAGGACAGCATTCCGCCCGGTCAGAGTTAACTGACAACGGGTAAACCAGTTGTAATATAGTGTAGCATAGATGAAGTAAATAAATCGAATTACAGATACAGGGATATATCCATTTCTTTTAACCAGCTTATTACAGTGAGGTAGCACTATACAGGTGGCATTGGAATCTGCTATCTTAAGGAGACCAATACACCAACATACCCTGCCTCCAGTACACCTACGCCGTACACATAAATACGCATGCACAACACACATAGTGGCACTTCCTTGAATTATCATAGCTGTTAATAGGACGCGAAACCCGTTGAAACCAAACCTTGTCCGAATGAAAAAAGTGACCACTTGTAGAAAACACCTATGGTTTTGTACATAAAACAACATCAGCTAGTATCGAGTAAAACTTACAAATATGATGAGAATCAGATATTACAAAGAGAGATTCGAAATTGATTTTTTGTTACGTGACATGCGAGCCCGTGTACTAATTCTGATGTTATACACAGAACATAACGAAGATCAGCAGTTGTCATCTTTATTCCTTTATAGTCTTCCGTTATAGCATCATTTCATGGCAAAAGATAAGAGTTCATCTGCAATAGTAATTCAGTCATAAAGTATTTATACTATATAGAATAAAGCATCAAAGCGTTATTTTTATTTATTTTGAATTATAAGTAAAATTTCGATTTGATAAACTTCATTGATTTATCGGGAGGTGGGTGTTAATATCTGTTTTACTATTAAAATAGTTACAGATATACCTCCAAACTGAGTCTGTTTTTGATGAGTCTTTTTCAAAGACATTTTCAAATTTATCTTTCCATAATATTGATTAAGATAATACCTTTAAACTGTTTTGTAAAAGAAACTTTCTTGTTCATATCTCGGTGCAAACCAATCTATCGAAAGCGAGCGTCAGAGGATATATCTAAAATCGTGTGAGTAAATGAAGCTCTTTTAGGGGATGTCTCCAGCTTAACATGTCAATGAAAATGTTTTAAAACATTTCCGACGGAATATTTAACCTTACAGGTAAAACACCTTTGTATCATCGTTCACAGGTTCTGTTGATTTGGATCCCGTAGTAGGTATTTGTCATGATAGACCTTTGTAAATGCGTCGCTTGAAAATATAATAATATGTTTGTTTGTTGCTTGGGGTTTAACGTCCTAGCAACAGTCAATGTCATATGAGGACGGGTGCCCAGGGAGCCACCGCCTGAAACTGAAAGTAGAAAGAAAAGAAAGATGTCTGGAAAGAAAGGCAACGAAAAAGATTCCAATAGTTGCAATTGAGGCTTCAGATCATTATGTTATGGTCACTTCCGTGTCAACAAGTATAGGTTCTAAAAGTAAATCTCCGATTCAGGTCTGCTGAGGAACAGGAAAGCGACAAAAATAAACCTGCGGTACACATTGCACTATTTAGGATAATTTTGATCTCTGTTTATCTACCGACCAATTCCTCGTTTGTTTTGACTTGGGACTGAGCTGTCGTCCAAACAGAAATCATGATGGAGTTTATTCCCTGACCGAGCTTAAACAATGTCTCTGTTTGACGTTTCCTCGTTACCGAACGAACTCTTCTGAATATTAAGGTTTAACCTCCTATAAACCCAATAAAACCCATCTATTGCAAATGAGGGCACAATAACAGATTAAATGTCTGGTTTCTGAGATTGTTTCTGTGAGATGCTAAGAAGATCTTGCAGCGAATTACATGTATTGGTATTCCATGGAACGAAATGCCCGCGAAACATTGCCTGGGCTCAAAAAGGTTGAAACCGTGATAATTGTGCGCCTAACAGTAACTGGACATATAAAGCAAAATTATATTTCCAACCTTAAGCTACTAAAGAATGACAGGGACATGATATAGGTGTAGGTTAATGACAAGGTTTGTAAATCGTATCTAAATAAATCATAATGTGAAAGAATAAGGGGATATTCAAAGAATATATTTACTCAATATTCCCTTTTCGTTTAAGTTTTGTCAAAACCTGGATCTTTTTTTTTCAGAAAAAAAGTATGAGCATCAGAATTAAATACTATGGAAGTTCGAAAAATACACTTTACCAGAATCTGGGAAAGTAGTAGATATAGATCTGATATATTTATAATTAACCATGAACTATCATTGCAGTAAATAGGGTGCTTGACCAAATAACCAAACCAATTTTATCTGTTGTTAAGTATTTCATTATTGCCATATTTGAGAGTGGTGTAGACACCTGCAAGGATCCTATATCGGAAATGAACTTCATTTGTTTGTTTTGGCTTAGTATTGTTTAACGTTCTATTAACACCTATGGTCATTGAAGGACACCCCCTCCCCCCCCTCCCCTTCCTGTGTGCAAGATGCAAACGTGAAGTGTATGCGTGTGTGTTTTGGGAGGCTGCGATACGTGTTTTAACTTCATTTGTGTACTTCATACAACAACAATAACTGTACGTCAACTTCATGTAATATTCCCGAGGGCAACTTAAAGAGTTACATTTATAAATCCCTACATAAAGGGATTTACCCGTCTGTTCCAACAGTAGTCTAGACAATTTGGATCCCCAACCTTTCGGTCGGCGTTGAGAAGGACGAAAGAGCTGTATGATGCAGTGTAATGTTGTTGTTTTGCATACTGTATCTTTTACCAAATTTTAAAGGTGCAATTACCGGTGTATTACGTTCGAGAGTATTGCACACGTTCAAGCTCACTGTAACTTAACTTAATCATAATTATTTAGCAACTATATATTTCCACACGATAGTGCTGTCGTCGCCATGAAATGTGCTGGTCTGAATAACTGAACGAAACCACTGGAGTATGCAAGGCAACACGTTCACCGTGGAAAGCAATTGAAGGATATCTAATGATTACCTTAATGGGTATTCTATAATCAATAGTTAGGAGCAGTTCACTACAGTATCGCCGGGCGTGCCTGTAATTATTGTTTGCTTAATGCAATGTCAATATCATACATTCCGATTATAATTACAATAATTCCACGGTTCAATCTGACCCTAACTTGACTTACTCGTACGGACAACATTGATGATTAACGACTGGAAAAGGGAAGCGAGAAGAAAAAGTATTTCGAACTTTCAGTCAACATCTGTTAAGTTTGTCATACTGTACACTATTAAGTATTTAGCATTGGTTTGGCAGCGTCATTGTGTGTTGATGCCATTGATGTTTTGTGGGGATCCCATGACGAACCGATTAATTAAGGGAACATACTTTGATCACCATTTAACACGAAATTTTGCAGATTATTACATACATTTATGTCCGTTTTAATAAACATATACTCTCCCTTGGGACGATCTGTGGGAGTCTCATCAAAGTTGAACGGACTATTTATGTACATAGAAAGAGACATCATGTCTATCCGTTAAATTATTGATAGAAGCAGTATTATAGATAAGGCTGTCCAACCTGAAAAACAAATATAATTAGGATAATATTTTTTTCAACTTGTCAGAAATTGATATAAAACCAGCGAATTGGTTCCTAGATCTGGTTGTTCAAACAGTGATTAGCTTAATAAATGATTAACGCAAATTTATTATTTTGTGTTTATTTAAAACGCACCTATTAACGGAGTTAGAACTTTCCATAAAGCAAAAATTTTAGAAGGGTAAACTGCATGCAAAATTACAAGCTTTTACCCTGTTTATTGACCAAATTACTAGAGGTTGAAAAATGTCGTTAAACGATGATTAAGCTAATCACCTTCTGAACAACTGGGCCCTGGATTAAGGGTAGATATAAGGAATGAAGTATCCACACTTGACTGCTTTGGAAAAAGATGAGCGGTTTGGTTTTATTTTGTTAACGGCTAAGGTAATTTAAGGACATGCCTCCGTGTGTTTTGTATATGCTTGCATGTGTGTCGGATGCAGAGCGTATTTGTGTATTTGCCTCCTTGTGATAGCGCGGTTATAATGCCGACTTTAATAGTGCTCAATGAAATGCCATGCCACAGGCACCCAGGACAGCATTCCGCCCGGTCAGAGTTAACTGACAACGGGTAAACCAGTTGTAATATAGTGTAGCATAGATGAAGTAAATAAATCGAATTACAGATACAGGGATATATCCATTTCTTTTAACCAGCTTATTACAGTGAGGTAGCACTATACAGGTGGCATTGGAATCTGCTATCTTAAGGAGACCAATACACCAACATACCCTGCCTCCAGTACACCTACGCCGTACACATAAATACGCATGCACAACACACATAGTGGCACTTCCTTGAATTATCATAGCTGTTAATAGGACGCGAAACCCGTTGAAACCAAACCTTGTCCGAATGAAAAAAGTGACCACTTGTAGAAAACACCTATGGTTTTGTACATAAAACAACATCAGCTAGTATCGAGTAAAACTTACAAATATGATGAGAATCAGATATTACAAAGAGAGATTCGAAATTGATTTTTTGTTACGTGACATGCGAGCCCGTGTACTAATTCTGATGTTATACACAGAACATAACGAAGATCAGCAGTTGTCATCTTTATTCCTTTATAGTCTTCCGTTATAGCATCATTTCATGGCAAAAGATAAGAGTTCATCTGCAATAGTAATTCAGTCATAAAGTATTTATACTATATAGAATAAAGCATCAAAGCGTTATTTTTATTTATTTTGAATTATAAGTAAAATTTCGATTTGATAAACTTCATTGATTTATCGGGAGGTGGGTGTTAATATCTGTTTTACTATTAAAATAGTTACAGATATACCTCCAAACTGAGTCTGTTTTTGATGAGTCTTTTTCAAAGACATTTTCAAATTTATCTTTCCATAATATTGATTAAGATAATACCTTTAAACTGTTTTGTAAAAGAAACTTTCTTGTTCATATCTCGGTGCAAACCAATCTATCGAAAGCGAGCGTCAGAGGATATATCTAAAATCGTGTGAGTAAATGAAGCTCTTTTAGGGGATGTCTCCAGCTTAACATGTCAATGAAAATGTTTTAAAACATTTCCGACGGAATATTTAACCTTACAGGTAAAACACCTTTGTATCATCGTTCACAGGTTCTGTTGATTTGGATCCCGTAGTAGGTATTTGTCATGATAGACCTTTGTAAATGCGTCGCTTGAAAATATAATAATATGTTTGTTTGTTGCTTGGGGTTTAACGTCCTAGCAACAGTCAATGTCATATGAGGACGGGTGCCCAGGGAGCCACCGCCTGAAACTGAAAGTAGAAAGAAAAGAAAGATGTCTGGAAAGAAAGGCAACGAAAAAGATTCCAATAGTTGCAATTGAGGCTTCAGATCATTATGTTATGGTCACTTCCGTGTCAACAAGTATAGGTTCTAAAAGTAAATCTCCGATTCAGGTCTGCTGAGGAACAGGAAAGCGACAAAAATAAACCTGCGGTACACATTGCACTATTTAGGATAATTTTGATCTCTGTTTATCTACCGACCAATTCCTCGTTTGTTTTGACTTGGGACTGAGCTGTCGTCCAAACAGAAATCATGATGGAGTTTATTCCCTGACCGAGCTTAAACAATGTCTCTGTTTGACGTTTCCTCGTTACCGAACGAACTCTTCTGAATATTAAGGTTTAACCTCCTATAAACCCAATAAAACCCATCTATTGCAAATGAGGGCACAATAACAGATTAAATGTCTGGTTTCTGAGATTGTTTCTGTGAGATGCTAAGAAGATCTTGCAGCGAATTACATGTATTGGTATTCCATGGAACGAAATGCCCGCGAAACATTGCCTGGGCTCAAAAAGGTTGAAACCGTGATAATTGTGCGCCTAACAGTAACTGGACATATAAAGCAAAATTATATTTCCAACCTTAAGCTACTAAAGAATGACAGGGACATGATATAGGTGTAGGTTAATGACAAGGTTTGTAAATCGTATCTAAATAAATCATAATGTGAAAGAATAAGGGGATATTCAAAGAATATATTTACTCAATATTCCCTTTTCGTTTAAGTTTTGTCAAAACCTGGATCTTTTTTTTTCAGAAAAAAAGTATGAGCATCAGAATTAAATACTATGGAAGTTCGAAAAATACACTTTACCAGAATCTGGGAAAGTAGTAGATATAGATCTGATATATTTATAATTAACCATGAACTATCATTGCAGTAAATAGGGTGCTTGACCAAATAACCAAACCAATTTTATCTGTTGTTAAGTATTTCATTATTGCCATATTTGAGAGTGGTGTAGACACCTGCAAGGATCCTATATCGGAAATGAACTTCATTTGTTTGTTTTGGCTTAGTATTGTTTAACGTTCTATTAACACCTATGGTCATTGAAGGACACCCCCTCCCCCCCCTCCCCTTCCTGTGTGCAAGATGCAAACGTGAAGTGTATGCGTGTGTGTTTTGGGAGGCTGCGATACGTGTTTTAACTTCATTTGTGTACTTCATACAACAACAATAACTGTACGTCAACTTCATGTAATATTCCCGAGGGCAACTTAAAGAGTTACATTTATAAATCCCTACATAAAGGGATTTACCCGTCTGTTCCAACAGTAGTCTAGACAATTTGGATCCCCAACCTTTCGGTCGGCGTTGAGAAGGACGAAAGAGCTGTATGATGCAGTGTAATGTTGTTGTTTTGCATACTGTATCTTTTACCAAATTTTAAAGGTGCAATTACCGGTGTATTACGTTCGAGAGTATTGCACACGTTCAAGCTCACTGTAACTTAACTTAATCATAATTATTTAGCAACTATATATTTCCACACGATAGTGCTGTCGTCGCCATGAAATGTGCTGGTCTGAATAACTGAACGAAACCACTGGAGTATGCAAGGCAACACGTTCACCGTGGAAAGCAATTGAAGGATATCTAATGATTACCTTAATGGGTATTCTATAATCAATAGTTAGGAGCAGTTCACTACAGTATCGCCGGGCGTGCCTGTAATTATTGTTTGCTTAATGCAATGTCAATATCATACATTCCGATTATAATTACAATAATTCCACGGTTCAATCTGACCCTAACTTGACTTACTCGTACGGACAACATTGATGATTAACGACTGGAAAAGGGAAGCGAGAAGAAAAAGTATTTCGAACTTTCAGTCAACATCTGTTAAGTTTGTCATACTGTACACTATTAAGTATTTAGCATTGGTTTGGCAGCGTCATTGTGTGTTGATGCCATTGATGTTTTGTGGGGATCCCATGACGAACCGATTAATTAAGGGAACATACTTTGATCACCATTTAACACGAAATTTTGCAGATTATTACATACATTTATGTCCGTTTTAATAAACATATACTCTCCCTTGGGACGATCTGTGGGAGTCTCATCAAAGTTGAACGGACTATTTATGTACATAGAAAGAGACATCATGTCTATCCGTTAAATTATTGATAGAAGCAGTATTATAGATAAGGCTGTCCAACCTGAAAAACAAATATAATTAGGATAATATTTTTTTCAACTTGTCAGAAATTGATATAAAACCAGCGAATTGGTTCCTAGATCTGGTTGTTCAAACAGTGATTAGCTTAATAAATGATTAACGCAAATTTATTATTTTGTGTTTATTTAAAACGCACCTATTAACGGAGTTAGAACTTTCCATAAAGCAAAAATTTTAGAAGGGTAAACTGCATGCAAAATTACAAGCTTTTACCCTGTTTATTGACCAAATTACTAGAGGTTGAAAAATGTCGTTAAACGATGATTAAGCTAATCACCTTCTGAACAACTGGGCCCTGGATTAAGGGTAGATATAAGGAATGAAGTATCCACACTTGACTGCTTTGGAAAAAGATGAGCGGTTTGGTTTTATTTTGTTAACGGCTAAGGTAATTTAAGGACATGCCTCCGTGTGTTTTGTATATGCTTGCATGTGTGTCGGATGCAGAGCGTATTTGTGTATTTGCCTCCTTGTGATAGCGCGGTTATAATGCCGACTTTAATAGTGCTCAATGAAATGCCATGCCACAGGCACCCAGGACAGCATTCCGCCCGGTCAGAGTTAACTGACAACGGGTAAACCAGTTGTAATATAGTGTAGCATAGATGAAGTAAATAAATCGAATTACAGATACAGGGATATATCCATTTCTTTTAACCAGCTTATTACAGTGAGGTAGCACTATACAGGTGGCATTGGAATCTGCTATCTTAAGGAGACCAATACACCAACATACCCTGCCTCCAGTACACCTACGCCGTACACATAAATACGCATGCACAACACACATAGTGGCACTTCCTTGAATTATCATAGCTGTTAATAGGACGCGAAACCCGTTGAAACCAAACCTTGTCCGAATGAAAAAAGTGACCACTTGTAGAAAACACCTATGGTTTTGTACATAAAACAACATCAGCTAGTATCGAGTAAAACTTACAAATATGATGAGAATCAGATATTACAAAGAGAGATTCGAAATTGATTTTTTGTTACGTGACATGCGAGCCCGTGTACTAATTCTGATGTTATACACAGAACATAACGAAGATCAGCAGTTGTCATCTTTATTCCTTTATAGTCTTCCGTTATAGCATCATTTCATGGCAAAAGATAAGAGTTCATCTGCAATAGTAATTCAGTCATAAAGTATTTATACTATATAGAATAAAGCATCAAAGCGTTATTTTTATTTATTTTGAATTATAAGTAAAATTTCGATTTGATAAACTTCATTGATTTATCGGGAGGTGGGTGTTAATATCTGTTTTACTATTAAAATAGTTACAGATATACCTCCAAACTGAGTCTGTTTTTGATGAGTCTTTTTCAAAGACATTTTCAAATTTATCTTTCCATAATATTGATTAAGATAATACCTTTAAACTGTTTTGTAAAAGAAACTTTCTTGTTCATATCTCGGTGCAAACCAATCTATCGAAAGCGAGCGTCAGAGGATATATCTAAAATCGTGTGAGTAAATGAAGCTCTTTTAGGGGATGTCTCCAGCTTAACATGTCAATGAAAATGTTTTAAAACATTTCCGACGGAATATTTAACCTTACAGGTAAAACACCTTTGTATCATCGTTCACAGGTTCTGTTGATTTGGATCCCGTAGTAGGTATTTGTCATGATAGACCTTTGTAAATGCGTCGCTTGAAAATATAATAATATGTTTGTTTGTTGCTTGGGGTTTAACGTCCTTGCAACAGTCAATGTCATATGAGGACGGGTGCCCAGGGAGCCACCGCCTGAAACTGAAAGTAGAAAGAAAAGAAAGATGTCTGGAAAGAAAGGCAACGAAAAAGATTCCAATAGTTGCAATTGAGGCTTCAGATCATTATTGGTGTCTTCCTTGTCTGGTTGTTTACTGATATTGGCGCGTGGGTAGCCAACGCTGAAACTATGTTTTAAACATATTTTGTAACCTTTGTAATGAGGGTTTGCATGTCAATAAATGTTTCTTATGCTTCCTCTAAATAAAAGGCACTGGGGATAGGAGAAACTCCCTCCCCCGATTCTGCAGGGGCATAAATTAGTGGCTTGCTAATGTTTAAACATGCAGCAAATCTTTCTTGTTCCGAACGAGAGGCTTATTTATATTTCAAACCAATGAAAGCACTATCCAAAAGTTAAGGAATTTGAAATTGGAAAATGCTGACAGAATTATGTCTTCATCAAAATAGCAGGCACAGGAAAGACAACTCTGTAGTGACTATCAAGATCCCCCCGTTCTACCTGTAAAAATGTACATGCTGTCGCCTAAACTACCGGTGATCGAAGAGATTACATTATTGACCAGGAATATCGATCAGCGTCCTTTACCTGGCCTGTACGGGTATATTAAATTTCCGAGAAACTATTTTAGCTATCGACCGAAAAGCGCTCTTTTGTCTGCGGCAGGAGTAGGTAATCAATAATACCCCTGTGCACTTATCCATATAGAGAGCTATTCTAAGCCGACACTAATTCGTTTACAGCGTCCTTGTTAATTAACAGGTATATGTATTTCAGTGCAGCAATGTAGAATATATACGAATGTCCTGGTTTCTGATAATGTATCTGTATTTCGGTGCAGCAATGTATACTATGGTATGTGTGTTACGAATGCAGATAGATCTCCAATAATCGTTTGTATCCTGCAAAGTGCACGGCAACGTGTGACTGATTGGAAAATAGATAAATGTGGCAATAATTGTAATGAAACTATTTTATATCACATTTGTTCACAAAAAAGCTTATAGCAATTTGATTGGTCGATGCTTAAATCAGAATCCACCTTTTGCTAATATTGCCGTGTTCATTTGATAGACGTGGTCGGGCGAATGTAAGAGAATGCATTAATACCTACGTAATATGTTTCGTTTATTTGTTTGTATATACAAATATAGGGTATATATAGCTTTCTCGCGACATCTTAGGTCAAATGAAGACAGGTTCCTAAGGAAACACAACCGAAAAGAAAGCTAGCGAAATAGATCCTATGCGTTGCGTTGAAAACAGTAGATCAGTGCCTGAGTTGTATCTGAGTGAAATGGTACTATTCAGTCGGCATCAGATCCGCGCTATCATAAGGGGGCAAGCACCCAACATACCGTTTCTCCGGCATACATACACACATGTACGCATCCACAACATACACAGAGGCACGTCCTTAAATTACCTTAGCTGTTAATATACAATTTAACAAAATAAAACCAAACCAAACTCCTAAGCAGAGATTAACTAAGAAACCCACTCTCGATTGTGCAGGGCCCCACAGTTGTCGCCTATTAGGCCATGGTGTAGGATCCAGCAGGCCTATTTTCCTTACACCGGTATGGGCGTAAAGCGAATTATGTATATTTTACGGTCGTTATATGACCTTAGCTGTTGTCAAGATTTTCAATCTGTAACATACTTCTCATAGCTTTATTTATACTGTTACCAACGGCATCAGACAAATCGGTGAAAACGAATGCTCATATTGAGCGAATTATTTCCGCATTTTACCTTATACCGTCCGGTTCATAGGCCTGGAGACTCGGCTCCAATATTTTCCTGAAGGACGCAATCAGTCGTGAGCGACAAGGTCCGGTAGTAGTTATAAAAAGAGTCCTTTATTTTAACCTGTCTGAATCAATCAAGCTTGTTTGCCGAAGTAATTACGTCCAGGCAAACACCTTAAGCATAGTAAACCTTTGGTGATGAAATATGATATTGCAGTTTTTGTTAAGTAAATCTGACTCGTATCTTTTATATATTTTATTTTTTGTCAAAGTAATCAGAAGAGTTGTACGGCAATACTTTGGTCTCTTTGCTGCGTGCTTGTCGATTCTGTATTGAATGACGGTGATCATGTATACAACGTTAAGTTGACTAGAAAAACAGTAGTGGAGATTAAAGAAAAGTCTGTGATTCCAAACACGAAAATATGGAAAACCACCACTAATGATATACATAGCGAAGGCAAACGTACCTAGGTAATGTTATACAAGACTCGACCATGGAGCAAGAAAGCCAGGTATGTACGTCATCCTTTATGCCTGTTGTCTTGTTAGTTTCTTTGGCACAGTTCGGATCATACCTATTCCATGGTGCGCGTCAACGTGCCATGTTTAAACGTTATCTGTTTTTTAATCCTTCCAGTCACGTGAAAATTGGGGAAGATATTAAAGACGAAGCGTTGTTGAATAATTCTATGGTTAAACTGCAACTCCGTGAATACTACCAAATATGAAAGGTGACGGGGGAAGAAATGTTAAACGCCCAAAACAAACTTCTTAAAGGATACATGCTAGGGTGTTGACCCAGAGAGGATGTTGTACGGCAAGATATGGATTTTGTTGATAACGCGTGGTATATTCCCATTTTTGAACGTTGTCTTATCGCTCCTGTCACGTGATAAATGCATTTTAGTCAATTTGTTTTCATATTCATAACAAATTAAAAAAATCTGTTTATTGGGATGATTTTGTTCGGTTCATGTAACATTGTGAGTTTACAGCAGAGTTTACCATATGTTGAAGTACTCATTTTGAATAAGATTTCGTTTTCGATGGCTACCATTTCTGTCAGACGAGATATTCAAATTGGAAATCAGACGAGAATTTATATTTAATAATTTGAATTTTGACAACATTACTGGACCCTGGTCACTCTACCAATTATACAGAAAACAACATCATTTTCCATCATTTTTGAAAACCAAGTGTAATTGTTATTTTTGCACTCTCCTGGAAAAGGATTACACTGAATGAATATTTCACAAATTATTTTGTCCTTTTAATAAGATGTTATTAAATGTGAACCAATGTTTTTAATATAGGACAAACAGGACCAGGGATGGTGGCTGACACCAGATCCTAGATTAGCCATCGACCACATGGTATTGTTGACTTCGTCTAGTAAATGTAACCGGAGAACAAAGTCCACAGATAAATCGATTTTGATAATTGATTTGTCGATAATTTGAGATATGAGAAGAGGTTGTCTACTATTCGCTATTTCAATAAGGCCAATGGAAACATGGTAGAAGATATTGAAAGCGGAACCTTAATTCACTGACGTTGTATATTTCTACAATATATTCCGTGAATGTAAAGCATCCGCGGCTTGTCATATCTTTACCTCATATAATAAAACGTTTATATTGAACATTTTCGAACAACTGCATGCTGAAAACTGTTCCTACGGTCGAGAATATAAAAGACCAGCATGATGCAAGTATAGGAAACGAAAGAGAAGGATTACTATTTAGTTTATGCGTTCATTTACTTGTTGCTCGGAACATTAACAAAATGATATGGTGCAAGTTATGACGACGTATAAACATGCTCTCCATGCGTACAATACAAATATGTCAGGTCTGACTAAACGCACTAGATCTATTTTGTAAACCAACACCATTCCAATACAAACTATAGAACACATTGATCAATGTTACGGACACGGCTTACTGTGTTAGTACTCAATCTATATATTACCTTTACAGTTGCGAAGGCGTAAAACCTGAAAACATAACTTTTGTATATACATACATGTATCTGGGCATGGGTTAAACCCCCTTCTTTCTAAACATTTTCTATATGTTGGTAAGTATGGATTATGAAAAGATTCTTGTAACACAACCAATAAGGGTTATATGTGACGTTTTGATGACTTCATCAAACCGTCTGATGAAGGTGAAAGAGTATATACCGTACTAGTCATCGAAACATCACATAGAAACACTTATTGGTTGTGTAACAAGATTTTTTTCACAATAAGAGATACACCCCTCTGTCTCTCCATTAACCAGCAGTCCAGGATTATTAGAAATGTTCACTGCTGTGTTGCAGACAAGAGAAATCTGAACCTACTGAATCCTCGTGCTAAGGTTTATAGAACAGCTAATCCTGAAGATTGATATTTTTCTGTTTTCTTCACGTAGGAGTGATTGATTACTTTTACTTTCACACTCTACTTCCTAGAAAAAAATAACCTATAACTGTGAACTCAATGCACTGCGGTATTATCAAGGGCGCATGATATATGGGACAACATTGATGACGCTGTCCTGTTCACGATACATAAGATGACGCCATGATAACGTTCTCGAATAATAAAATGTGTGAATATATATTCTCCTTTGCTAACTTTGATGCACATATGAAATGTTGGATAAATCCCTCTCAAATGTACACGTTTGAAGAAATTTCTTCCAATCTAAACGTTTGAACAGGCGTCAGAAATAATCCTCTTTCACCTTCTAGTTGCGCCAGTATTCGGGGATATGCCCGTTTTAGATTCGACTATTACACAATACAGGGTAAGATGCTATACTTTCGCACATCGTTCCCCTTCTGGTACCCCCATTCACCCATCAGTTCCCGTCTTATCACGTTCTATTATACACTTTGGTGACGATACATGATATTAGAATGGCCTATCTGTACTTTATAATAACGGCTATACGATCCAGGTAGTAGGCCCTGATAAGTACGTGTCGGGCCGGCCATCCATTACGGGACATTACGGATGGAGGTTAGTGGAATGAGGCGTGTTTACCCGGTATCTGGTACCATCAGGACACCTTCGTATAAAAAATTATCAGCTTGATGGCACGCTTCACAGGAACGTATCATCTAAAAGCATTAAAGCAAGTGTTATGGTTTTATTTGTACTCCCCTAGTGTCTAGGAATGTACTATGAATTGTAAAAATGTTTTTGTTTTAGAAAATTGAATAAAAATCCATTGAATATACTTTGCTTCAAACAATGTTTTCCTGTTCAAATAGTTAGTTCACAGAATCAGGAACTTAAATATTTACAATCAAATGCAATTTAAAATATTCATTTTTGATGTGTCATTGACATATGATATTTCATCATGGACACCTTACGAAATGTTATGAATATTTACCCAAATAAGTTGACATGATCAGGATTTTGGACTGTCTGGTTCTGAATAGCAGGCAATAATAAAATAAGGTAACAGTGATATGGCTAACAGGAGATTTTCGATTCCGGATGGTTCTGACTTACAGGAGACATACAAGGGATTCTAGAGCATAAGATATAACTGCCAACGTGATAAATGAACTATTAGGTACGTGTTGTAGTGATACGTCCTGTCTATATGAGAGGTGCAAACAGGAATACAACACAGATCTTATAAACTGGATAATTGGCTACAGCAACTGGGATAGATGTACCTGACATACCACGTTATCATCATGATGTTCATGTGTGTCACGGATAATTGATGGTATATGGTATTCGTATAGCTATGAACGAGGCATTTCTCAAACATGATTATGTCCTCGTTTACAGTCAATAACATATAAACTTAATGGAGATTATATAAAGTTTCGACGTGAATTTTTATGGAGTATTAGACATTCCTTTTGTGGTTTATTATTCTGGAGTACTAGTTATTTCTTGTGTGATATTGGAGTACTAGTTATTTCTTGTATGATATTTACAATTCTGAAATATTAGTTATTCCACATATCGTATATAATTCTGGAGAAACAGTTATTGCCGGCGAAGAACATTATTCTGAAGGCTTTGCTAGTCTGCTTGTGGAATACCATTTTGATGTATTCTTTTATTCCTTACTGTGATGTATCAGTATTGAGTATCATTTTTTCACGTATTGTATATTATTCTGGAGAACCCCTTGTTTCAAGTGAGGAACATAGTTTTGGGGGTTTCGTTAGTGCGCTTGTGGAGTATACCTTTTCCTCGTTGTATTAGATGATTATGGAATAATAATTTAATCTCGCTTGTAACAAGCATTTTTATTGGCTTAAAAAAATATGTTATCAGTCCATAACGTAAAACATGACGTCGCCATTTGTAACGTCGCTTTTGATTGGTTGATACAGCAGCGCAATATTTTCTAAAAGAAAAGAGTTCATCAATAAAAGTGGATTTTAACAGGGATTGTGTATAGTAGATTCAATTATAAGGATTAATTTGAATATATTTTTTCATGTTATGGAGTAAAATATAATTATGGAGTACCATTTTTGTTTTCTTGAGCGTTATTCATAAGTATGGAGTACTGGCTATTCCCCGTGTTGTGGATAATTTTGGAGTATGATTTATAAGATGTAATTTCCAATGAAACCATTATTGTCACAGAATCAGCTGGATGTATCCATGGAATATTGGACAAAGAAGAGGCTTATCATGTCAGCTTAACGTTGATCTCTGCAAGTCAAGTGTTAATGTTTGAACATTAATCATACATCATCCAACGGTTGTGAACCTAGTTTCCGGGACGTTATCTTCTTAGTGATAAACATTCACAAATCTAATGTTCGTTGAATAGCTCCAACCGGCAATTCTTGTATTTGTGAAGGAAACTGTCCGAACAGCAAAACCCCGATTTTCATCGAAACACTGTCAAAATGCTCATCATGAAATCCGATAACATCTACCCTTTTATATGAAAGGTATGTATGGTAAAACAGTATGTGTTATTAACCATCACCATATTTATTTAGAGAATAATTGGAGCCATTTAACATGGCAGTCAGGGGCCGCGGTGGCCGAGTGGTTGAGGCTTCTGGCATTCTGCTACCACTAGACCTCTACCACTGGGTCGCGGGTTCGAGACCTTTTTGGGGCAGTCGCCAGGTACTGGACGTAGTTCGGTGTTTTTTTCTCTGGGAACGAAACTCCGGCTATCCTCCACCACGAAAACCTGGCACGTCCTTAAATGACCATAGCTGTCAATATGACGTAAAACATAGAAAAACATACCAGTTATT
The DNA here is from genome assembly GCF_002113885.1 of Mizuhopecten yessoensis. Lineage (NCBI taxonomy): Eukaryota > Metazoa > Mollusca > Bivalvia > Pectinida > Pectinidae > Mizuhopecten > Mizuhopecten yessoensis. The sequence continues at coordinate 31,419 of NW_018403983.1, forward strand.
TCTATGTCATGTAAGGGCGATTCAGTACATAAACAAAAACATATTAAGGTTTCCATAACGCCATACGCCTTGCTTGAACTGGTGTAGTCTCAATCACGTTCTCCTGACGTCCGATTCCTGGGCTACAAAGAGTTAATGATCTGTCGTGTTGGTGTCATACAGCTCCAATCATGTAGAAAACCTGTGCAAAGCTCTAAACTACTGCATTTAGATAATGTCACCGGCTTATTGATGGAAGTCTCAGTTGAACAGTTGATGGAAATGGTCCGGCATGTTCTGGTAGAGCGCGTCTGTTTGCCTTCCAAACCTTTTCAAAGAAATGGGATCATTAAAAAACATTGACCATTTAACACAATACTGTTCTATGTGTGTGTTGGCTGTGTAACTGTGTTTGTTTGTTCGTTACCTATGGCTCTGTAACCGGACCAGGTAAGGTGTAGTCGGCGTTAAATAAATGTCAATAGGAATCTACCAATGTCGCAATTAGGACGGATATCTGATCGAAAATCAACATAATATTTAGATAAGAAAGTTTGTTTGCATTACATGAGTAGTAGTGCCTTTATCAACAGAGTTGAATTATTCCAACTGTGTCTGCTGGCATTTTCAATTACGCGAAAGTAGCGTTAATCTGTATGTTGGAGTCCCGTTGACTTCCATCATTGTTGCTAACGATTTGTGACTTGTTAGAACAGACATGTGTGAAGTGGAACTGGGACAGCGATACCCCGATATAGAGCTAAGTACCGTGTGCAAATAGAAGAAAGGGTATCAGTCGAATTTGGAGGATGTTTTAGGAAGGTCGAACTTGTGGAAAGATATATCTTGTGGTGTAACCTTGCATGGAGCGAAGGGAACTTACTTGATCATCAGTGAGATAAAAGGAAACCTTTCGAACGTGTCGTTTGTTTATACTATAAATACAATATTGATTATCATACGAACTGTTAACACCAGATAGATTCTTGGGAATAATTGGCATCAGACAAGGATATGAAATATAACCATGACTTAATATCACTCCCGGACCCGAGTATGGATACTACCAGAGATATAATTTATAATGGTGTTTAGGTATGGAGAGGTACCTCTGACGTATACAGACGCGTCGACAAAATACTGTGGCCATAGTTAAAAGTGCAGGTGCTTTATTTCTAAACCTACTGGACAATAATTGTGAATCCGGTAAAAACCGAGAGCTTAAAAGTATCAGCATGGACATTACACTATGATAAATATACGTTGTTATCAATATTTATTTTTCATTTAAAACATGAAAGTTGACTAAGAGGATTAAAAACGAAAGGGATACGTGGATACTATCCACCATCATTCAAAGGACACGTATGCTAAAATAATGGAGGAGTCATTGTCATTGTTTAGTGGTACGTCTAAACTAAACAAGATCAAACCATCTCCGGATAGCCAATACAGGGTGTACGCCAAACCAAAATCTCAGAAACAGCCCAAAGTAAACCAAATAAGAGAAGTTCCGAATGGAAAAGGAAGTAACGGCCAGAACGAGGTTAAAGGGGAAATTAAACAGGATGCCGTTAAAACCGATGAAAAAGAAAAGGAGGTCGAAATACCGTCGTCGAATGGCGGGAAGGACTCTAATTTGCATCTGAAGCTGGAAGAAGTTACCGAGATGGATATCAATAAAAAATCACATGTAGGTTATAAAGTTGCATACAATGAATTTGTTAACGAAAAGTAACATTCCTATGGTGCAAAATCCAAAAACAAGCGTCGTAGTAAGTAATTAAATAGAGTCATGTGTTTACATTAAGGTAGCATTTTTTGCTTGTCTATTGTCTATATATTTCACTTTGTTAATCTCCATATTTATTTAATAAAGGAGCAGAAGTGAGTCCGAACTGTCTTTTGTCGCCGTTATTATTTGTTAATCGTCTATTTGACTTTTTCCATCTTGGCATATTTTGTATACATGAATATTATTCCATGTCTGTTTAGTACAGTTCCGGAAGTGACGCAAGTGATCCCGAAATGCCTGCAAATCAAAACGTTTCCGGTTCAGCGAGGTCTAGAGTGAAAAGCGCGCGATCAAACACGCCTTGGAAAAGAAACCAGCCAGACAATGTTGATGATAAGGTAATCAGTATTTCTCGATTTTTTTATCATACTTCATATTATTTTTTAATTCACATTATCTTGTTTCAGGATTAGAATATTTTTATGATTGTGTTAAATGCTACTTTACAAATTTGCCAAAACAATTCCTATTTTAGGCTGGCTAACATAAGTGAACCCATTTTTTCTGCGGGTAGCTTTATCCATTAGTACCTTTCAACATCAACACATCAACAACTAGCGAGATAAGTCATTTATGTTCGAAATCCAGTCAACACTGTTCTCTCAACTTGACAATTTCGATTTTTATAATCGTAAACACTACGGTTCTTGATAGTTATAACCTTCCCCCGCCTACACTGTTAACGTGTATTTTGACAGTCGTTTTCATCAGAATCAGGCCGGTTGTTTTATACCCCTGTATGATAGGGGACAAACAATAGGCCTGTTTTATCTTAATGCATGTCGCAAGAGGCGATATATATATAGGACACCTGTACAGACATTCCTATGTCGTGAGAGGCGACATGCATATAATAATAATAATAATACGAGGTTCTTATATACCGCTTTATCATCACCTAGTTCGTAGGTCGTCTCAAAGCGGTTCACAAATTATTATCCGTGGTTATAGGGCCTTTGCAACCAGCCAATATCTTTCTCAACTCCCTGGTAAGCATACAACCGGTGCTGCCATTTCGGCGTTCACAGCTAGCATTCTACAATTCAAGCGCTTCCCAACCACGTACTCATTAATAGCTGAATAGATTGGAACAAACGGAGTAAAGTATCTTGTTTAAAGATACAACATAGTGCCGTTACGTGACACTCGGAACCGCAATCCTTCGGTCACGAGCACCGTGTCCTACCACCAGACTACCGTGCCTCATATAGGACCCCTGCGCAGACAATTCTGATTTTATAGGAGACTGTAGACGGTTTCCAACGATATTGTGCTGCAATAGTTTCTTTTATCCCAAACATGCGCAGAATAATCGACAGTTTTTGTATTGAAACCGATGCCATTAAACTTTAAGACATATAATTTTGGCGAAAATGAAAGAACACCATCTTTCCGTTAAACACTTTCAATAAATGTCTGTAATTTTTGTTTTGTTACCACAGGATACAAGGAGGAATGTCCGAACAACGGATAAAAAGGGTAGAAAGACTCCGAAGGCCACAGAAATTGTTGAAACACCCAACACATTTAAGAGAGAGCGTAAGTGTGATCGGAACTCCTCTAACACCTTTAAGTTCGCAGTATACTTACGAGTGGTATTTATTAAGACGTTTTCTTTACAGACTTTACTGTAATTGGAATACAATACAAATTGAGTATTAAAAGTTATAAAACTCCTAGTATACTCAAATATTACATGTTTTAAGGTGTTTTGATAAATAGCTCGTCAACAAGTTGTCATTACAAAATATGGGATAAGAAGTTTCCATACTCTACCACATATTAGCCTATGGGCATCCAGTCCCTCGTACAGGTTGATAGGTGACTGAAACCTCAACATATAACGACAAATAAGCATGACATATAAGCATTATTTAAAAGTCTTTCCTAAATATCAGAAATGGAACACTTACATTTTCGTCGGAAGCTAAAATGTTCTAAGTAAGGAATTTTCATTCTTTGCGCATTTGTGTCTAGACTGACGCGATTTCTTTCTTATTTAAATGTGTGCTGTATTGTAGCGATACAGGACGTGAATGATCCTGAGGAGAAAGCGCTACAATACATAGCCGAACACCTCCGGGATTACAGCCGACAGCGCCTTCGGGCGGTACACATGAGTCTCCGTCACTACAGTAACGTAGAACTGAGAGTGTCACAGAAGGACCTCGGTCAGGCATTTCAGGTAGGTCAAAGGTCACGTAAAATGGCTAGGAATACCGGTTTAGGTGCCCTGGTATGCAAATCAGAACAAAACTGTGTAGCAGTTTGTAGCCTGGAAGATCTAGTTTAAATTGGGACATTTCAGATCGAACAATTCAGTTCCTTGGAAATTGTCACAATAACATACATTAATCTCGTGTAATCACCTGATCTTTTACCTCAAGTTTAAGTGCCGTCTTTACTTAAAAAACCTTGAAATAGCTTCGTTTGCTTTTCGAGTTGACGTTTATCTTTTATCTTTCCGTTTATTTGATTTGATTTCATTTTACATGTTACATGTTGTGTCTACTTTCACAAGCCCTTAATACTACTTCTGTGTTGATGGCCCGTTAAAAATTCAATGATTAATTTTACCAATAAGACATTTGCATTTCGACTGTGTGTGATTACGACAGGAGAACCACGTGAAGCTGTCTAACAGAGTGGTACAGATCCTACTGGGGAGATTCGAGGACCAGCAGGGCGTTGACTTTGAGAAGATGTATAGATACATGACGGAGGCACATACTCGTTCAGGTAATGGCCAATAGAATCGCCCTCAAGGCTGGCTCGTCTATGATTTCAAATTACCAGGTCAGTAGTGGTTAAGGTCAACTCTCCGCCTACCTTTTTTGTTTTAAAAAATTAAAGGGGCGTTTTATAGTATGTAGAGCGTCCGTTCGTAAACACTGTTGCTTAAATATCGTACTTTTTATGAATTTTTATATACTTGTACACAATACAACGACTGAGTCTAGGTTTGAACATGAGCAAATCTGCATACAATTAACTTGCATACTGTGATCAGTTGACAGTTTCTAAATTATAGCTTTCCAAATATAACCGGATTCTGATAAAACTTGGTTTATATTTATTTTATACAATGACAAAGGCTGAGCTAAAGGTGAGCAAAACCTGGCCGTAATTTTTTAGCATACTACTATCTGATTTGCTGACGGTTCCGCATACTAACGTATTTAACTATGACAGGACATTGATGAGACCTGGTCAGTGTTTACAATTTATCTAATAGTGAAATCTGTATGAACTATGGTTATTTGTTTTGACATCCAAGCCATATCACAACCCGACTGGACCGTTTCTAAAATAAATACTCTGTTTTACATTACCAGGCAGGGACAGTGTGATGGCGTTACAAAGCAGGAACGACATGATCCCCAGACCGGAAATGACCCCGGAAGAGAAGGACAATGACATTTTGGCGCGGTTAGAGGACCTACTCGTGCGCAGTAATACCTTTTTTGACCTTCCTGAGCTACGGGAGGCCTTCCAATACAAGGACCGCGATAAGACTGGCCGGGTCGACAAGACTGAGGTCAGTTCTAATAATGTTAGGGTTCATTGCCAAAGCCGGTCGTAGGTAAAGCAGTGTACTAATTCGCTAGAGTCACTGCTATACTCACGACACACGCAAAGCTGAACGTCAAGCAGAAAGCATTAGTAAATACCAATTTTAGGACATTGATTTGTGTTGTTTAGGATACATTAACGTCAAATCGAGTTATTGCAAAAAACGACATTCTTGTCCAAATACGTGGCGATAGGACACGGAAGAAGTGAGACAAAAAGAGAGAACCAAATATGTCCAATGCTGCAATAGGTTTAGTATTCAGTATGTGTACTTTAGTCGTTTTCGTTTTCCCCGGTAGAAGGCACAAAAGTAAAACCTGTGAACTGAACAGAAATCGTCAGCTGCAGCATGTACTGGGTTTATCCTATTCTCCCACAACTACTATAGGTTTTATCACTCCGAACTCATAGGATAAACTTTCCAGGTGTTTGTAAACATTTTTGGTTCACCACTAGTTGTAAACACTCTGGACGCGATTTCATTAGTTAACCTTCTTGTATGCTAATGTTGTAATCGCGATTGTAGCAAAACATCCATCTATGTAGTTGTTACGGCACTTTGATATCCGGTATACCGGATGTCCTTTATTTGGGGGCGGGGTTAGGGGTAGCAAATCCGGGAAAAGGAGGCTTGGTTATTTAGTCCGTTCTATAGTGCTACCTTTAATCATTGCATCACTTACCTAAGTACACCAATATAACGATAATCACGTGATCTGTTGATGTAGATGTTTGACATCTGTGGGCGTAGGAACGTGCCTGTGTATGGTGCTCTACTGAAGGCACTGGTCAGACGATGTGATGGTGATAACAACGGCAGGGTCAGGTATGTCCACTAGCAATAGTGTCACTACTGGTCGTGGGTGGCATGTACAATACTGTTATAGTCTTGCTTGTACAACAACAATAGTGTCACTACTGGTCAAGCGCTGTGATGGGAGCAACAAGGTCAGGATAGGGTGTGTGTATTAGCAATATGCTTAATAGTTGTCAAGCGGTGTGATCGGAACAACATCTTCCACTTATCTTATAAAACTTGAGCAGTCCTCGTATGATGAGTTGCCCAAGATACATCCTAGTATTCTGAACTTGAAAGAGTTTATATGATGTAGATATATATATTATTTCATATAACATACATATGTTGTGAGTAAAAGCCTTTGAATTATAAACACTAGTAATACATATGTTTCATGAAGTAACATATTGCACGTTCGAATTTAAGCTGGCCTGAGTTCCTAAGCTTCCTGGAGAAGGCACAGGAAACAGCATGGAAGAAACATCCGGAAATGGCCGAGTTACCAGAACAGGCAAAAAAAGCCCGGATCCAAGCCGACCCCATTGTCGAGCTGTCAGAGGAGACGAAGTCAAAACTCATCGGCAAGCTTTTAAGTAAAAAGGTGACAAGAATTTTGTTCATGACAATGCTTGTTTTTCAACTACCGCAGTCTCAAATGTTTTCTCGTCCTCGAATCAATTTTATAATTCAATGGGCTCAATTTTCTATTTTCGAGACAATGCTGATTTGATTTCTTATTATATACTATTTTATAATACCATATATTTTGAGAAATCAGTTAAATTGTTCCAGGTGCGCCCAGCCTTCCATTCATTAGTCCAATACCTGTACGTTTTAAGAGTATACGTTTTATTCTTGTATATATTCTATTAAAAACGTATACATTTGTTTTAAAGGCATCCCTTTCTAAAGTCCGAAATGCAAAAAAGAAGGAGGAAACTCCAAATGAAGCAGCGAAAGACAATGACAAAAAACCGGAAAAAAATCAGGAACCTTTATCGGGAGAACCGGTTAAAAAAGAAGAAAAGGTTCAACCTGATGCCCAATTAGCAAATAATTCCAAGCCGGTGAAGACAGAAGAGGTGTCCCGACCAAATTCCAAAGAGGGAAACCTTCCGAACAGTAAAAAAGATGTTCCACAAAGCGAAACCAAGCAGGAAGACGTCGACAAACCGGAAATAGCTAAACAACCGAAAAATGACAACACGGACAAAACCGAAGATAAACCGGCTATAGAGTCGAGTGAGGCAGCGAAGTCCCTGAAACACACAGAGAGTAAGTTTTAGTTATTTCAAGTCTACTTTATTACACAAATATCTGAATGGTCCTGTTGTATTATTTCAATCTCAAAATAAATCTAGCTAGAGGCGCACGTGCTCTTCACTGTTTATGCTTGTGGTGTAATTGTGTCACACGCACAAAGTTTCCACATGTTCTTTGTCTTGAAACATTTGTAGACATTTTCTAATATTTAGCTCTGACTATATATTTTACAGGTATATCCATATACATGTGTATTTTATTTAGAAATCTTACATATAAGCATTGAAATGAGCTATTATCTTACATCTGTAGTATACTTTCATACCTGTTTCGCATGATTGTGTTCTTCTGATTATACATCTTTATCTGCTATTATATATGTTTACACATTTGGCAGTCAGGGGAGTTGTCCTTCCTTACATTCTCAAGTGTATGGAACGACTACATTATATATAATTGAATTGGATGTGGTTCTTTAAACGAAGGAACACTTAAATAATAAGTGTAATATTTTGTTTCTGATATGCAGAAAAGAGTGCAGGTCGAAAATCAAACATATAAACAAAACGGTGAAAACCATTCTTCATTTCGCCCCTGAAGCATCAGCAGCCTGAACCGCCAGTGGCAGGTGACTGAATGTGGGGTAATCGTTGAGGAGTAAGGTATTACTAATAAGTACTGGTTGAGGAGTAATGTATGATTGTGGGTAAAGGGTTAAGGAATAAAGAATGGGTTGAGGAGTTAGTTACAAATGTGGAGTATGAGTGATTGATTGATGAGGCTTGACGTCCGTATTCTGGTTATAACCGAGCCTAGGACAAGCATGTGTGGTAATGTTTGATGATCAAGGTATGGATGTGGGGTAATTGTGGAAGAGTGAGATAAAAAGGGCAAATGGTAAGACATGACAATAATTGGTGTCCTGACTACAAAACATGGTTTTGAGAGAGACAGAAAGGATGAGACCAGAGGCTATGCGAAATAGCAAAAAAAACGACATAAGGCTGATATTGAGGACATTTTAACTGGCTCGAATTTTACTGTCGGGTACAATGTAGGGTAGGGGCTAGGGAAAGGTTTCGTCCATTATAGGGTTAAGCCTGGGCCTTGCATATGGATTGGCGGATATGTGCTGCCACTGAGAGAATGTGAAACGATAGGCTATAAGGAGAGTATTTTGGTGTAAATGGGTCAGGGTCGAGTGTAGGACATTGACTGAAATAGATTCCATATCAATTGCTCTTGATATTTTATGTAGGAGTGTGGGATTGATTATAAACTCTATTTATTTCACAACAATTAACAAGTTATTTCAACTTATATTAATCACTCTTGTTGGCCCGGATGTTAGCACGCGGGGGGTATTGTTGTGGGAGGAAAACGGAGTATCTGGAGGAAACCCACGTGGTCGGGCAGGTGACCCCATACCTTTGTGGGATTAATTGTACATGGTGCTTAGTTTAGGATGGTCTCGAAGTGAATCAGGGCCTGACTTTCAGACACAATGAGGACGAATGGGTCACAGACTTGATGTGAAGCACCGTAAATAGCGGTAACATGGGACGCCGTATTGTTGGGTAGAGTGGTGGGATGTGAATCAGAGTATACGTATTTAGCTGGAGCGAGGGTGCTAGAACATGGGACGCCGTATCGGTGGGTAGAGTGGTGGGATGTGAATCAGAGTATACGTATTTAGCTAGAGCGAGGGTGCTACAAGGTTATGGCTTGAGTTGAAATCGGGATATTGGGTCGTGGAGTCGGGTTATATTCAGGGTTTGGGTAATCGATGATTACGAGTATGTTGTTACCACTTCTGAATCCCACATCTCTCTGTTAGTATGTAACTGTCTTAGTCTATACGCATGCTCTTCCTTCCACACTGACCGACTCTGTTTAGACATGCGCAAGATGAAGGGACTGGTGAAGACATCTTCCGGATTCATTCATTCCGTCAGGTCGTTTATATCAGGTATGACGTCACAGGGTGACGTGTGTAAGGTGTGATGTCACGTGATATATCCCGTTATGTTTACATATCCCAAACGATTTCTTATTTTTTATTTCATTTGTTTGTTGTCATTTACCTTTCATTTTTGTATTTCCCTATTTTAATTATTAATATTTACGATGTTTTGGAGATTTATTTTTTCAGTGTGAATTTTTCCATTACGTATGGAGTTATATATCTATTTTTTACAGATTGAACCATGAAACTTTGTACCTCCTTTCGTTTCTTTCGCAGACTGGAAACATTTTTTTTTCTCCAGAAAACAGATATCTCATAATGTATATATATATATATATTCCAGATGTCATCATATACAAATGTTCATATACAGCATTATGTTAACAATTTTATATTTTGGCAAACCAAATACCAATTCATTTGTTCTAAGGACAGAACCAGGGGTTGTCAAGTGTAAAATGCAGTATTATCAAATATAGTTTTGATCTTGTTTAAACTGACATCACATGGCAAGAAAAATTATATGAAATCTATAAATATTGGATTCAATGTAATAAACGTTTCCAATATGTTCTCGTTAATGTTTTTATTTACTTCGATTTATTAGCTGTAATTTTCCATATTTTTTAAGATTAGACCTTGATTAAAGGCGAAACAGCGAGAAATTCGAGTCATAAATGTTTGATGTATTATCAGTAGTGTTATATAAAGAGAACAATCCGGACTTTACCGTAAGTTCACATTATCAATGAATTATTTGAAGTTTGATTTATGGAAGTTAGACTGTAACAACACGTCGGATATGTAATTAAACTGTGTTGACTTTGTGCAAAAACGTAATGCAAAATATCCTAACACGAAAACACATATGTCTTAGAGTCATATTGAATGCAGTGAAGTGTTACATTTTTGCTGTCTACTTTTCATAATTAAGGAGTTTTAGCACCTGCCCATCTCTTTCAGCAATAGTTTAGATTATTTGGGTTTCCAATATTTTGACCCCTAGCATCACTGACAAGTCCTAGAAGGACGAAACAGCTGTATGAGGAAGTGTAATTCAGTTCTTGTTTGCTAGATCTATTACCAAATTGTACAATCACAGTCACGTGAGTTACATTCATCTTCAAATACATGTTTATAGATAACAATGTATCCGTGGAATACGAAAGTTTTATTTACATGGTAAGGTATAGTGATAGGATGTAATACAAAGTCAGCTTATAATTTTAAGCGTTATTATTACTAATTTCATGAATATTTGCTAAAGGTAAAAAGAAGTTGGAGGTGGAAGCTAAAGCAGAACCTGTTGAAGAGGACAGGAAGTCTGGCGAGAATACATCCAAACAGGCTGACAACTCTACAAACGACACGAAACGTGAAGTATCTTAATGAATGCAGTTCTAAATGTAACCCTCTACTGTCAAAACGTAGAAAAATACCGATGTGTCTACAACATTGTAGTTCGAACTCGAAATAGATAAAACAGGGGACAACATATCTCATTATACACAATTTACATGGTGATCCTTGCAGAAGTATATACAGAGTAAGACCAGGTGTTCCAGAATGGTAAGCGTCTTCTGCTTCATGAGCGACACCCGATTTAGGTCAAAGTGTTACTTGCCGGTAAAAATTTATCTACTCAGATGACATACGCTTTGGTCACATGACCTAAAAGTTGTATATAGGAATTTAGATGAGCTTTTATTTTAAAATAGATTCGTGGAACGAGGCTAACAATTGCACGTGTAAACTCAACATGGGACAAATTAAATGATAAGAAACTTTTATAAATTTCGTCTGAAATGGAAACGAATTGACGAATCTATTTGTCATGTTATCGACAACATTAGCGCGTTTTGCATTAAACACGCTTTTGCATGTCTAAATAAAGATTACAATGTTGCTATCTTTTTATGTTTATTATCTTCAGAATGCCGTCTACCGCATTTTCAGATCAGTTAAATGGTTAAAAGATGTATTCAGCATTCTCCAGATAAACACAGCAATAACTACACGTCAACTTGCTTCCTGCCAGTTCACCATTTCATCTTTAACACTTAAACAGGTTTTTTTTCTTTAAGCATTTTTAACAGGACTGAATTCTATATTTTCAGAAGAGGACAAAAGTAGGGTTGTGAAGGAGAAGGAGGAGGAAGATGGTGGAATGCTATGCATCAAGCTCGGGGAGCAGACGATTAAACTGCTTAAGCCGGCTAACTATGATAAGGACGAGGCAACCCTAGACCCACCTCAGGAAAGACTGGCCCTGGAATGGGTGTAAGTGATTACACGATAATTTGTTTACTTAATTAATCGGTCGAACTTTATTCTTACATTTTCTTTCCTGTTGGGGACACTAATGATAGACTATTTATAATGGCTATATGTTGTAGACAGGTGAATCTTTAACCAACGGTAGTGTTTAACTGTTAAACAGGGATTGGCATTATGGTATTTTGCGAAGTGGTAGATTTTTAAGTTAATCCGCGTGTGATCTGTCTTCTTGTGCCCAGTAAAAGAAGAATAATCACTTGTCTTATCCATCTGTGACAGAGAATAAAGTCAAACAAATGATATAAGACGGTTAACACACCATGGAGTCCAGGCAATATTCACGGGGACAATGTCAGCAATAGGGACGACGGATTTAATGTTGAAGTGGAAAACAAGCGTGTAAGAGGTTTCTGAAAGATTAAGTTGTCTGTATATTAATTTCCCTGTCTAAAAAGGAATGGCCCCTAAATCTTCAAATGGTCTTTATTCAAATCATACACCGCATCTGCAGTTTATAAGTAATTGACTGTACATGACTCAATTTAAAAAAAAATGTTATTTTAACGATATATTTTTGTTTAGATACGGTTACCGTGGTAACGACTGCCGGTCCAATATCCACGTTCTCGGAAATGATGACGTAGTGTACTTTGTGTCTAAGATCGCCGTGCTGTACGACCGGACCAGTCACAGACAGCGACACTACCGGGAACACACCGAGGATATTAAATGGTACGAGGAAGCTGATTGGTTAAATTCCCTTTATTCCCATGATGTGTTAATGACATGCATGTTATTGTCAATGAACCCTATAGTCCCCGAATACTAAAGCATCGTGTGACTATTTAGAAGCGACCATATTTTGTTCACTATATAATGTGTTGATAGAGGAAAACAATAATATATTTACACTGCAAAAGATTTATTTCAATGGTTGACAAAGAAACTATACACATTTGATTATGATTAAAATTGTCAATTTTGGACAGTATTTTAGAATTTAACATATGATTTTTTTAAATACTTACGTTAAAATTGTATCATAAAAATAATGACTTGTTTCAGTTTGTCATTTCTTTCATGTCAAACTACAAATATGATAAGTGTTAATTTTACCAATATTTCCCCCGTCAATAGCAAATTTCGAATAACCTTTTGAGCATATAATAATTTATAATAATATTTCATTCTTATTCCACTCTTCAAGCTTCAATTGCATTACTAGTATGGCCATACACACTCTTATTTAAAATTGGGTATAGTAAAGTAGTATTTGACAATATTGGCAAAATGTGGATAAAGTTTAGTTAATTGTGATATTGTGTCCGTCTCGTTCCGTGATGTTGTTCTAAAACCATGTAATCGTTACATCACACAGTATTGCAGTACATTCCAACTTGTCAGTGGTCGCCTCGGGACAGTATGCTGGGAAAGACAATATCAGTGTAAATATGAATTATATTTTCTTTTTATACCAATAATATAAATATGATTCTTTCTCCGTTGTGAAAGTTTAATATTATAATTGGATGAGGACTCAATTTCATATCATATGCATGTTAGTTTTAAACATACGCTTGTGGTAGAATGCTTTATGATCGTATTTGTAGTCAGTCTTACATTTAAAATATGATAGGTTTCGTTTATTACTATAGTGATTGGGGTTACTTAAGTTAAATACGATTAATTATATCTCATGTCTATATTTTTGTCACGTGCGTGTCTTAATTTTATTTTTCAAGAGTGTAGACAAAGAAAGTAGTTTTGCACAAGAGTGTAGACAAAGAAAGTAGTTTTCTTCATTACAAAGGTTTGCTGTCAGCTTGGTATTTAGTTAAGTAGTGACATGGCAAGGTTCATAATATACCCACGTTACTCAATATTAGTTAAAAAATTATAAGAACTCATTTCATTTTGTAAATTCATAAATCAAGGGGTTTTAGTTACATTCCTTTCTGCATCAGCAGTAGGTTAGACCCTAGCGACACCGATGAGTCATAGAAGGACGTAACAGCGGTATGACACAGCGTAACAATTGTTTGGAGTACTGTACCTAAAACCAAATTTAAAGGTACACTCACTTGTGTCTAGCGTTCATCTCCCAAGCACCACCAAACAACATTGATTGACCGTCAGGTTACATCACTACATTTGTTTTCATTGGAACTCTTCGACCACGTCTTGTGATCTTCGACTGGTTCCGGCGTTTTCCCAAATGCCATCAATGGCTCTGACTGTCTATTCTTGAAGAAAAGTTGATCTGTGACTAGGAGAAGTAAGACAAATATTACTTATGTTATCTGATGAAGAATTTCAATTAAGATTTTACAGAAAACTAGGGTTGATGTCTCCAGAAATCTTATTATCAATGTTGTTGATCATTTCAGGCCCACATCCGGGTATGGCGGGTAGACAGCCTACAGACGATGTGTGTGCTCGGGGAAGGCAGGTTCCAGAAAGCAGTCATGTCCCTGTCGTTCGCTAACGGACAGGTATATTGAACTTTCGAAAATATATTACACCGAAATATTCTCCACAAAGTGGTTTTTTTCTTAAATGTTGTTAAATATTCAATACGGTTCAGCTATTTTATGTGGTTCAGATATATTAATAATTTATTTTGTGTCTGCAATGGACAATAATTGTTCTAACGTTATAAACGAGAGTGGTGAGGTATTGGGATGGATATTTTCTTCGATGATTGTATTGTAATAAAAGGAAAACTTTTTTTATTGTCAGACAAAAGAAATGGCCGTTCAGTCGTGGTTTTCTCTCATGATCTATCTTAACCGACAGTTAATTATTTATTAGAATGGTATATATTTATTGCAAGCTGTATCATTTCAAGAATCTTAAAATCGTTAAAACATCAACCTCTCGTTAAGTTTTACCAAATCATCCTTACATTGTTGACTAAACCGACTTTTTTCGAGCCATGTAGATTTTGTTCACTCATTCAAGAGCAAAAACAAATCCATTTTACACTATTCTATAAATTGTGAGCAGCACACACTTATTGTATACAGAACCAAACAATAGTAGGATGTGTATGGTGAGTAGTCTCCCTTTACCTGTTGCTGTATTGTACCAACATGAGTGAAATAAAGGTTGTTCCCCTTTTGACGATATATTGAGCATTGAAGTCATGTGTGCCGAATACACTGCTGACTACATTTCTGTATCTGTAGGATTTCCGGGGAAAACTCAGCTCATTCCGGGATCACATTTGCCGTTACAATTATTCTTATTCGTAAAAGTTATGATCAAATTCTACTTGTGAACGATCATATAGAAGACAGCCGGTATGCAATATATTTTTGTCCGATTTAGGACGTGTTAGCAGCAATAGACAACAGCTTAGAGAAGAAACTAACTATATGGGATGTTGGATCAGGGACGCTGATCGGCGAGACAACGGTAAGACTAATTCTACAGTTGATATCGAAATTTATGAAATACAATAACGAACGACTAACCAATGGTCCCTAAAAAAGGTTCGTTCTGTCACCCTTGCTAAGAGGGTTAGTGTTATGGTTACTTGCTTGCTAAGAGGGTTAGTGTTATGGTTACTTGCTTGCCAAGAGGGTTAGTGTTATGGTTACTTGCTTGCTAAGAGGATTAGTGTTATGGTTACTTGCTTGCTAAGAGGGTTAGGGTTATGGTTACTTGCTTGCTAAGAGGGTTAGTGTTATGGTTACTTCCTTGCTAAGAGGGTTAAGGTTAGGTTTACTTGCTTGCAAAGAGGGTTAGGGATAGGGTTACTTGCTTATTAAGAGGGTTAGATTACCTCCTTGCTAAGAGGGTTAGGGTTAGGATTACTTGCTTGCTAACAGGGTTAGGTTACCTCCTTGCTAAGATGGTAAGGGTTAGGGTTACCTCCTCGCGAAGATGGTTAGGTTACCTCCTTGCTAAGAGGGTTAGGGTTATGGTTAATTGTTTACTAAGATGAGTAGGGTTAAGGTTACTTCCTTGCTAAGACAGTTAGGGTGAGGGTTTCTTCCCTGCTAAGAGGGTAAAGGTTACTTCCTTTCCCCCTACGTCCTGAATTGACCTCCGCTGTTAATAGGACGTTAAACAAAATAAAACCGAACCATCCTTTCCTCCTTATTCACTTACGTTATTGCCTTCTCTAATACTTGTCCCTGTAAGATCATGCACTGTTTGCCTTGTAAATTGACCGTTCTGTTCTGAATAATAAATTAAATCTAATTTTAATTCAGAAGGAAATTTGTAAATGACCATTTATAGCTTATTACAGACAGACGCTGTAGTAAACGTGTAGACAATAATCAGATTGACAAATAATAGGACAACTAGATAATGTGTAACAATGTCCGCCACTCCCTGTACTGTTCCTTTATCCATGTGTTATAATGTGTTTGATGTGCTTAAGAGATGTGACGTCAGAGTGAAGGTAGTATATAGTTATGTTTACTTGTTTATGTATCAATATAGTTTACAGACATGTAAGGAACTCAATAAGGCATGTCTTGTGTATAGCGGAAATGTATCGATCACATGTTAACTCTATATACGTCATAAGGAGTTCTTTATGCTATATATAATCAGATAATGACTGAATGGCGATGTCCATGCAGCTATGTTAACTCTTCAGACTTCCTCCGTGCTGTTAAACTTTCACTGTACAAGTCCATGACTTGTTCAGTGTCAAACTTTCGCTGGTCTGACAAGCATTCTGACTTTGAACTATTTAATAATTTCGTGTGTAGCCCGCTGCCATCCCGGTGTCAAACGTTCACGATATAACGTTTGATATGAAAACAAAATTGGGATGTTTATATTTATCGTTAGAACGCTTACTACCTTTAGTACTACCGTACCAACCGCTGCAGATCGTGATTTCCCGCTTTGTTCCCTGCGCAGGTGGTATTTAAGAAACCCAATTGCAAAATGTGCTATCATTATATTTTCTCTCTACTTCTAAGAAGTAGTTTGTTTCCTAACGCCTTGCTTGGCAATATTACCATTCATAAATGAATGAGGGACATGCTTAATTGTTTATTTTCAGAAACATTAGACAATAAACAATCTAGGTTCTAAGCTGTTAATAGGACGGTAAACACAATAGACTAAACCAAACACATATCGGAGTAAGAGACCCCTCCCACCCTCTCTCTCTGTCATTAAAGATTCAATGAAATGCATCTTAAGTTATCTAAACCTGTTGCCCATTGTTTTGGTATAAAAGAAATAAATTGAAATATATTGTTATGACATTTACATAATTTTTTTTTTTTTTTTTTTTTTAAAAAATGTTTTTAAATCTTTGTCCGATGCTATGGCTTTATTTAAAAGTAGTAAAATGTGTTTAACATGGACTCATTAATTCATTCTTGAACCTTTTTCTTTGTATATTTTGTGTTAACATAAACGTATACTAACAGATATAGAGAACGATCCGGTGGTTTAGTCATGGGTCACTGACATTTACGAGAACGTCCGGATTCAGTTCCCGTTTGTAACGTCATCGTTAACATTTTAGTCTTTGAATTGAAATTAAATAAAAGGACTCATGTCCGATATAAACTGAAACAAAACAGTATATCATATTTACACACGTGTAAATATAACCCACCAATGAAGTCTAGTATGACACTTTGCAGTTGTTGTCAGTTTCGCCTGTTTGAGTTTGTGGGAGAAGTTTTAGACTATAACACAAACTCATTGGAAATTAAAGCAACACACAAAATAAAAAAATGCATTTTTATGGTTGACTGTTAGCAGTTATTTAAATATGCGCAATAAATTATTGAATCAAATTTTGTATAACGGCAATTCCGCTCAACAAAAGTAAAACAAAATGCAAAAATTGAATAAAAATGTTTCGATTTGGAGAGTTGCACACATGACCCATGGCCCATAGCACGTTTGAATGTGTTCATGTTTTGCCTTTATTTAATTATTGTCGTGTAACTGACAACCTTACCTTTGGAAACAAGCCAGACATGGTCCCAACCATATCCCGTTGGCTTTGTCGAATTCACTTATTACCGTCTGTCACGTAGTGCTGTCTGTTACATTATAGATAATTCTATCAATATAAGAAATTACCCGACATTAATATAATAGACACTGATATTGATAGGATAAGGGATGCTCCGCTTGTGAACCGTGCATTCATGGTCAAAAACTATTTAAGTGAACAACAAAACACACTATCATTGACTCAATGACAATTTGTTAATAGCTTCGCTCTCTGTGTGAACATCGTTGTAAGCTTTATCGTTTCAAAATATTTCATTAGTTATTACTCTCCCCCCCCCCCCCAAGATATTCAATATATATTCAGTTTGCAAATAAACAAGCACAAGGCAAATGCAACACAGACCCCTCCCCCTTCCCACAGGAAAACCGTAGGACCAGAACTAATAAATGTTTCTATGCTTCTTTGTTTCCGTTCGTGTACATTTGTATTTTTTAGATATGAACAGCTCACAAATACAAACGTCTTAATGAAGCTATTTTTCCTTAGTTATCATAAAGTTGACCTGTACATGCGAAACGATTTTTTTTTCTGCTGACTCATAAATAAGGAGGCCAAGGTTATCGATGGAATTACGTGAATCTAAGTTATCGAGATGACTTAGTTCCCCAACTATGAGTTGTATAAACTACAGACAAAACAATATCATCGGTATATGTATCTTAGTGTACGCCATGTCACCATCATCTTTTCACTCATTCCCAAGACATGTATGGGAAGCCGGTTTACTTCGAGACACAAATGCTATTACAATAAGTCCGCTACACCTGTTCCACTTTTGAGATAGAAACATTTTGTGTTTTCTTTCTAACTGCTTCTGTTCTTTTACTAACGCCCTACTTTACAATGCCTACTGTATTGTTGCGCACCCATGCATGGATGGTTGTAGGTTTTTTTCCCTGATCGTGGCCATACAACGTTCTGCTTTATATTGGCTATAAATGGGTGTCGGTAAGGGCTGAATTTTGATGAATGTACAGCCACAATGTTATGACCCCCCCAGTAGAAGTGGCCCCATCTTAAATGGAAATTGATTGACTACAATGTTTTTGAAATGCGAACTAATACCACTATTTTGACTATTCAATGACGTTTAGGTGTGAATATTTTTTTTAGATAAATGTTGACGTCATATGCGACATACATTTCAACCCGAAGTACCCGGATTTATTGGTGTCTACTGGAAAGGAACACATCACGTGGTGGAAGGTGTACCAAGGTATTGGTACAATCCAGTCAGTGGCACAGCCAGACTACGAGGTACGCTTTAATAATTGTTCTGTTAATGGTTTAATGATTAAATATTCCTATTTCAAACAAGCAGATGGCCAACTAGAGGCAGATTGTTATATTATGTTTATGTGACGAGGTGTGGGTGACGGTGTTCTTCTGTGCCCTCTGCTGTGGGGTAGGAATATGGGCGGTGGAGATCTGTGTCTTCCCATTACAAAAGGAACTGCACACACGCAAGCATACACACATAGGGAGGTTTTAGTCAGGTGGAATAGGACTAGCAGTTAAAATTCCTCAAAATTGTATTTAATAATGTACTATCTAAAGTATATTTTGATTGTAATTATTATATTATTTGTTCATATACACTGTAAAGCACTTAATCTATCTAGAAAGGAATAAAACCGTTTTAAATCATATCTAATATATTTAATAAAATGTTATAATCAATCTTTATCGCGTGCCTCATACGTATGTTGTCTTGTATAACTTCATTATTTACTGTATCATAAACTTTAAAACTGTCATCAAAATACCAACATAACAAATTATTAATATCCTATATAAAGAAGGCACGTTAGTCTAGCGGTAGGACGCCGGGCTCGTGACCGAAGGGTTGCGGATTCGAGTCGCGGCACGGCACTATGTTATATCTTTGAGCAGGATACTTTACTCCGCTTGTTCCAGTCTACTGAGCTGTACGATGTTGGCTGGTTGCAAAGGCCCTATCACCACCTCGAATTATTATAATGTGGATTGGATGTCCTCACGCAGCGTAAATCCATTGTCTGGGTAATTTGTTATTATGTACTTTTCGGACATCAGGCACCAAAGATACCATTGTAAATAAGGTAGTTTTATTCGAGCAGTTTAACAAAGTATAGCTGATTATCTGACGTATATTGCTGTCACAGATTTCCTACCCAGCATCGATATGTTATATACGTACTGATGTGGAAAACACTTCATAATCAGGCGTGCACTTCCTTAACACAGCCGGGACTGTTTGTCATTATTTTCATCTATTGTAGTATCTAAATAATTCTTTTTTCCACGTCGCTTATTTCGGTGGAAGGCGACCCATTTTAGTTGACTCGATTATATACGTAAACGTCAATTATATATAAGACCAAGAATCACTTGTTTATATCTGGTCTTTATTGTTCGTAACATCAGTAGCTTAACCTGTGTTCTTACATCAGGAATGCAATTGTCGAGAACAATCAGAAATGTTTCATATATACAGTTTTGAATCTCTATATCTTTTGTTTTTGTCTTTATTGTAATAATATTTTATAGATATACAGGATATAAGATTTTTTTAATTCATTGTTTTGTCTTCTTTTGAATCTGTACACATAACGTTTTTGCCTTCATTGTAAATATACTTTGAAGATATTCAGGAAATAGGAAATTTAACCAGTATCCAGTTTTGTCGTCGTTTTGAAATTTCTATACAAAAAGTGTTTTGCCTTCATTATAAACATATTTTGATATTTTGAAATACAAAGTGTTCTTAAACTGATCAGTCTTCACAGGAAAGAGCGATACACAGCCTTTCAATGTTGGTATACAGTAAAACGTGGTTTCACAAAATTTTAACTTTCAGAACTTACTTGTAAGTTCGTTAATCTTCAAATATGGATCATTGTTTACAATACTATGAGTTTTGACCCATGGCGTGGAAAAACCAAAATCAAAGCAACAGCTGGTTATTCCGTTGTCAGTATAATATGACCTGTTGGAGTACAGTGCTGGATGCCTTTGCCATGGTATTTCAGTAAGGAGTAAGGTAGCATCGCAAGGAGTCTTGTACACCAACAAACAGTCTGCAGCACACTCGCATGCAATACACATCCGCAAGCGTATCCGTGGATGACATTGTCTGCAAAACAAGACGCTAAACCGCATAAAACAATATAAACCTGAAAGGCAGTAAATACCGATGTTATAACAAGGCTAAATAGAATGATTTATACCATGATTAAAAGGTAAATCTGTTAAATCCAGGCATCATTGCGTTTATTTCACTGTTTCTGAGTTTAATGTCATGCGTCCTGTTGGAATACTGTGCGGGGTACCTTCAGTAAATTCAGTAAGTAGTAAGTTAACATTGGTGACACCAACACAAGCATACTGTCTCCATTACACACGCATACGATACACAAACGGAAACGTGCCCATGTTTGCAACAAAAATGACGCTAACCCTCAGACAGACAAACATAGAGCCAGACAGACTTTCTGTATTTCCTCTTTCATGAGGGAATATAAACATTTAAACACATTTAACCATTTTCAACATTTAGAGAAAATTATGAGAACATTTATAGAGCAGAATTAATATTTTTCAAAAGCAGCTTGATGTTTTTGGTAACTGTTATCATTCGTCATCCTGTAAATTCACTTTAACACGATCTCCAAGAAGAAAATTGGCATGATCAGTCTCTTCAAAGAATGAAAAAGCAACATAGGAGCGCACATTGATACAGTCAACAATTTTGTCTAAAAAGACATCTCTACTTTCATATATTGTTGAGCATTCAATAATAAAATGGGTTACAACATGATTACTTTTCTTTGCGCACAGTTTACAGACAACTTAATTATCTTTCCAAGTAATTGATAGCTTCGGTAAATAAACAAGGTCCCATGTGAATTGTCCTAATTTTAAACTCAAAATCAGCAATGGGTTAGGACCCGTTGATGTATGAATACGAGAGTATCTCTGAAGGGTATTTTTCGTATCTAGTTTCTCTCCATTTGTACAAGTACCAGTAGGACATGAATTGTTCAATAAATCTTTTACATGCATGATCGGTATTTGCACTTAACTAATGATAAAATCCCAGAAAAGACATTCTAGCTTGGACTTCATGAACATTCATACAAAACACAAACTAAAACGTAGACTTATCAAACAATCCAAGCATTATAAGTAGCAAATATATACCAATGTTATAAAGTGGTCTTGATAGACAGTGAAAAATACAGCAATGATGTTCTCCTTCCAAATATGAATCTTAGATGAGGAGTGAATACATTTATTTTTCTTGGGATAGATTTCCATGTAGATCTTTACAAAATACCTAAAATGAACTTTGATAAAAAATTTGTTAAACTTAAAGCTCATATTAAGAGCTGGAGTAGAAGGTTGCTCACACCTATTGGTAGAATTAATATCATTACATCTTTATTAATTTCTCAGATGAATCATCTGTTTATTTCCTTACCTAATCCATCTGAAAATTTTATAAAACAGCTCAATTCTGTTCTTTTCAATTTTTTATCGAATAGCAAAACTGATAAGATTAAACGGGACATAATAATTCAAAATTATCACGAAGGTGGGCTAAAAATGGTTAATTTAATGTCTTTTATTAAGTTGGATAAGACGTTTTTTTAGATCAGAAGGTAAATGGGTAAGCATTTTAAAATCTTGGTAAATCCTCATATCTTGGCTAACTCAGTAAAACGAGTACTTAAATAAAATTCAAGGAAATTGCAAAAATGTGTTTTGGAAAGATGTGCTTAGGGCATGGTATAAATTAAGAGCAAAAGAGGAGCTGTTTAAAAATGAGAATGTTACCCTACTTAAGACACCCTTATGGTATAACAAAAATATTTCTGTTGGGAATACAGTTGTTTTTATCGTAAGTGGTTTAAAAATGGGATTATGATAATTAATGATTTGTTGAAAAACAACACTGACTACTCTTTCTTGTCTTTTAAAGAATTTTGTGATCTACATGGTACAATAACTATCTAGAATATCATGGATTGATAACGAGTATAAAGAATTATCTGAAACAACTTAATTTGATATACCCAATTATACCGTTACATCTTGTAATAATTTTAAAGAAGAAAAAGGGATCTCAAGACTTCTATAATATACTTATCAGAAATAATGCAACAATAACTGCTCATACAAAATGGAGGACAATATTTGACTATAATCAGGAAACCTGGGGGAAAAGTTATGCTATTCCTTTCAGTGTAACAAAAAGTTCAAAATTGCAATGGTTGCAATTTAGAATTAATCATTATATTTTAACAACCAATTCTTACTTATATAAAATTGGACTTGTAAATAACCCATACTGTGTTTTTTGTATCATAGAAAGGGAGACAATTACCCACGTTTTATGGGAATGTAGGGAAGTACAAACATTTCTGAGCAATTTTGAAAGTATTTTAGGTGCTCTCACTATTTGTTTCTCACTAAATAAAGAATCAATGATCTTTGGTTTTATCAACCAAACTGGAATTTATAGGAGAATTGATAAAGAAATTACTGTGTTCATTAAACAATATATATACAAAACCAGATGTTTTCATAAGTCACTTAATGTGACGGCTTTAGTCAATTCGATTCAAGATTACTATAAGATTCAGAAATATATTGCTCGTGGTAAAGGGGAACAATGTCTTAGAAGATTTACTTCTGAATGGGATAAAATGACTAAAATTAATAGAGCTTGACCTCACCTAAGCCTGAGTCTTATGACTATTTATATTAAGTTAGTAGGTGTTATTCTCTTGCTTACTCCAACCCCTCCTATTTATGTTTACAAGCAGGTCTCTATTCAATTAGAATAAGTAACAATGACTGCTGATGCAGGTAAACATATACAGTGTAAGTCAGATTTGTGTTTTTTGTGACGATGCAGGCTGCGCCAACTTATTACTATCTTTTTTGATGGTTACATACAGAAACAAATGTACCTTAAAACAAAATATTGACAAATGCTCACAGCAGTTATTTATTTTATTTATTTTCTTCTCCAATTTGTCAATCTGATCTCTCTCTCTCTCTCTCTCTCTCTCTCTCTCTCTCTCTCTCTCTCTCTCTCTCTCTCTCTTAGTGCTCTTTGTCCATTTGTTTTGTTTCTCTATGTGTGAAAGTGCGTGTAAATTGAATGTGTCTTGGTGATTGTATAAAATCATCATCAGATGATGAGGATGAGGATGATGATAATTTCAATAGTTGATATGTGTGAATGTGTGGATGTGTGTTGATGTGATGTTCTGTATAATATACATGTTCTGAAAATCTTTAAAAAAATATATAATATATATATACCAATGTTATAACAAGGCTTGAATATAATGATTTATTATCTAAATAAATAATGTAAATTTGATAATTCCAGGCCTCATTGCTTTTACATCACAATGTTTCTGACGTTTATTGTAACGCTTCATTTATGCATCGTTAGGTCTTTTTTGGAAATATCCCTTTAGTTTGAAATCGCATTAGGTTTTACGCTTGGTAACAAAATTGAATATAACACAAATTTAATCCAAGATTGTTTTTAACGCTTCAGCATTATTGACTTAACGTAATCGGTTTATGTCTTTTCAAGCATGCTTCAACTTTGACCAGAAAAAGAACAAATCACCTTTTTAAACACAGGCAGTTCATGCATTGGCATAGCTATTCCTTCAACTTTACGTTCATAAGACAATGGGGACATAGCTATTCCTTCAACTTCACGTTCATAAGACAATGGGGACATAGCTATTCCTTCAACTTTACGTTCATAAGACAATGGGGACATAGCTATTCCTTCAACTTCACGTTCATAAGACAATGGGGACATAGCTATTCCTTCAACTTTACGTTCATAAGACAATGGGGACATAGCTATTCCTTCAACTTCACGTTCATAAGACAATGGGGACATAGCTATTCCTTCAACTTTACGTTCATAAGACAATGGGGACATAGCTATTCCTTCAACTTCACGTTCATAAGACAATGGGGACATAGCTATTCCTTCAACTTTACGTTCATAAGACAATGGGGACATAGCTATTCCTTCAACTTCACGTTCATAAGACAATGGGGACATAGCTATTCCTTCAACTTTACGTTCATAAGACAATGGGGACATAGCTATTCCTTCAACTTCACGTTCATAAGACAATGGGGACATAGCTATTCCTTCAACTTTACGTTCATAAGACAATGGGGACATAGCTATTCCTTCAACTTCACGTTCATAAGACAATGGGGACATAGCTATTCCTTCAACTTTACGTTCATAAGACAATGGGGACATAGCTATTCCTTCAACTTCACGTTCATAAGACAATGGGGACATAGCTATTCCTTCAACTTTACGTTCATAAGACAATGGGGACATAGCTATTCCTTCAACTTTACGTTCATAAGACAATGGGGACATAGCTATTCCTTCAACTTCACGTTCATAAGACAATGGGGACATAGCTATTCCTTCAACTTCACGTTCATAAGACAAAGGGGACATAGCTATTCCTTCAACTTCACGTTCATAAGACAATGGGGACATAAACATCCTTTGGTGTGAAATGTGCAAATGTACTGTTAACTGGACCAATTTGTGTTGTCATTCTTACGTGATTAGGTCGCTTAAACAATGAGTTTATATTGTGCTGGTAACATGTTTTTTTATCATATAAGAATGTCTTTTTGTTTTAAATATAAATATTTTCTGCTCGTACTGTTAATTTGAAACATGGCGCTACCTAATGAGCCAGATAGCGCGTTGCCTCGGGCTACATTTACCAATTAGTTGCAGCATCTCCCATCTCCCATAGCGTCTTAAATACACACTCAATGCCCGTAACTACTTACACAACACAAGTTTCTTCAGCAGTATTTTTTTCAAATAAACTTGAATTCGCTTGTTAATTAATAAAAACCCTATTATAGGTTTTAATGAGGAGACTATGTGAAGTGCCATATATGAAGCTGATTGCCTTGCTACTTTTCTGCCTTTCCATTCATAACGAGCTCAACTCTCTAACGAACAAATATTTAAAATGGCTTCCAAATTAGACAATTTTGTTGACGATAAATCTCCCATGTAATTAATCTCAAATTAAAATATTCCTACCTAATAACAAACAACAACAAAAATAAAACAAAACCTACAAGCTGAAAAATAAAGGAGCAATTACATGCTAATTTTCATATCTTTCATGTCAGTAACTGAAACTTTGCAAGAATGATCTTACCTGGTGTACTGGTCTAAATCTATCTGACATAAGAATTATCTTACCTGGTGTACTGGTCTAAATCTATCTGACATAAGAATGATCTTATCTGGTGTACTGGTCTAAATCTATCTGACATAAGAATTATCTTACCTGTTGTACTGGTTTAAATCTAGCTGACATAGGAATTATCTTACCTGTTGTACTGGTCTAAATCTATCTGACATAAGAATTATCTTCCCTGGTGTACTGGTCTAGATCTATCTGACATAAGAATGATCTTACCTGGTGTACTGGTCCAAATCTATCTGACATAAGAATTATCTTACCTGGGGTACTGGTCTAAATCTATATGACATAAGAATTATCTTACCTGTTGTAATGGTTTAAATCTAGCTGACATAAGAATTATCTTACCTGGGGTACTGGTCTAAATCTATATGACATAAGAATTATCTTACCAGTTGTACTGGTTTAAATCTATCTGACATAAGAATTATCTTACCTGGTGTACTGGTCTAGATCTATAATAATACTAATATTACTAATACTATACAACATTTGATATAGCGCCATATCTAGCTCTAAAGCGTTTTACAGTACATAGATATACAATTGATACAATAAGCATATACATTAATCAATACAAACTTTGAGGAATTCGAAGAAGCTTCCTTATCAGGCGCTTACTACTAGTTCTATGCCACCTGTCTAATATATCCCAATGTGTGTAAGCCTGCGTATGTGCTGGAGATGTAATATGTACTGTTTGTAGTGGGACCTTGCGTCCAATGGCATCATTTATAGTGCCATCTCACTTGAATGCGTCAGCACAGATACCGCAACATCCACCTCACACCAATTGAAACTTCACCTGGGTTTTTTGAGTTGAGTGGGCAGGAGAAAAACCCTTTCTCTGAATATCCATGCGTACGACAACTTCGGGGATCGAACCCTGGCCGCCTGTTTGGAAGTCCGGAGTGTTAACCACTCGACCAATCCGCCATCCATGCGACACAATACAGTTATCTTACCTGGTGATCTGGTCTAGATCTATCTGACACAAGAATTATCTGCCTTGGTGTATTAGTATACATCTATCTGACGTAAAAAGAATATTTTCTGGTATATAATACTCATATTGTGAAAAACGCGCCGTCCCATACCTCTTTAACATTTTGAGGCGTTATTCTAAATGCAAAGATGTGAACTAAACGTTTTTAAAATACTAGAACTAGAAAGTAGAATGAGTGTTTTGTTTCTGATAATGACAAATATGTTACTATTTCAAAGAGTTTTACATAACTTGCAATCCTAGGGGAGAGTTGTGGAGAAATTGAAGTGTGTATAACATATACGATCATATAGCCAAATCCATTTGTAGTATTCATCAACGCCGGATATATAATTGAGGTGGTGTTTATAACAGCCGCTTTGTGTTAATTGATAAATGTATGAACAACATAAGATATAACTACTAACGCCAAACATGCAGGAAAACAAAGTGGAAGATAAACGATGGCAATTATACTAACAGTACAGTTCTAATTAAAACGGGTTGGAAAATACACGATATCCAATTATCCAAAACCTTTCGTGACCTTCACGGCATTGTCTGTTAATGAGTCAATTACAAAGTATGAAAAATAATAAATCGATATTTTCGAAGCAACTCCACTGTTATTATGTTGAGATGACCGTTCTGATGAAAAGGCTTGCAGATATTATTACAAATGAGACGCTAATACAATTTGTCTTCAGAGAGCAAAGTACCTAGTAAGACATCATGACGGTCAACGGTGCTCCCTACTTATATTTCTAGTGTAATGTCCAGATTTAAGTAATGTAAGACCCTTGCGTTATCGTGCCATCGTTATACTGGTCAATTTCAAATAAGTAAGATTTCAGAAAATATAAACAATAGCCATTTACTGCCAAGTTGAAAAATTCTTTATTGTTGGTCAATATCTGGAACATTCCGCATATTATTAGTTACACGGATTTTTGGCAGGGTATACGGGATGGTATGACCCTACAGGATTTCGTATTTCCTTCGGCCTATCGGCCTCAGGAAATACGAAACCCTTTAGGGTCATACAATCCCGTATACCCTGCCAAAAATCCGTGTAACGAATTAATTACCCCTTTGAGTCTATTATAATTGTTTTGTGGCACATAGTTAGCCCTTTTGGCGAGTATTTCCTCATCAGCATGCGAAGCGAAACGTTTTGCCATTTTGTAAACAGCGAAGCAGACGACGAATGCGAGTTGTCTCCCGATGCCCGGACGCAAGATACAAAGTCACGTGACCCGTATACCCCTTGTAAAATCACGTGATTCCACCGTATTTACTGCTGAGAATCCCGTGACATGACCGTATACCCCCTGAGATTTTCGTACGCGGTTTGGTACACTGTAGTTTTTAACCAATCAGATTCCTAGATTTTTCTCAAAGATATCCAGGCAAACTATGCACAATTTTTGGTATTTCTATTTTTCTACTTCTGGTTCAACTATATATTATAACTGATCATTTTGTTTAAGTGATAACATCTACAAATTCCCTGTCTGTCTTTCAGTCCCTTTATTACAAAATGTCTTGCTCAGAATAGATCTGTTCAGTTTGGCCGGCTAGAGAGTACTAATTTTCCTTACAAAGATATTCCTGCCAAACTGACCAAAAGGTATTATAATAGTTTCACTAAATCTGCACAGCTATCACATGTACGTCATGTGAAATATAAAAATAGAACTATACAGGTAAGGTGATATATAAAAAAAGAACTACAGGTAAGTAATCAAATAATCACTCCCTGTAACCAATAACACACACATGTCTCTTTTACACACTCTAAACAATTTGGGCACAAACAAATAGACAAATATACATACAAAATATATAAAACAAGATAGTAATCACCATGTAACAATCGTGTAGGCTTGTTCAATTCATAGAACATCCATCTTCTTCCAGAAGAGTCAATGGCGGCCAACGAAGGTGTAGACAACTTTATGTATCGTGTAGCTCGTTCAACCCTTAGAACAGCCCTGTTCCAGGAGAGTCAATGGCATGCAACGTCACAACTGTAATGTCATAATAATGATGCCATGAACACGCAGGCCATAGCATTTATACCTGATATGAATGCCATCCTTAATTCCGTAGGGTTACAACTATAGCGTTATTGTTTAAGACTGTTACACATATCATAATGATGCCGTTTGATACCCTGTCCACGTATGTAAGTTAGACACACTCAAATGTGTTTCTGCTTATCAAATTGCAAGACAACCGCGAACACCTTTCGTTTTAATTAGCATGTGATTTTTCAGCATTCCTCTTGTAGCTACAAGAAATTTTCACAGTGATGAATAGTCTTATGTGACGAGATCGTCACATCGTTTGTTTTGGTTTTCCTGTTATGAAAAAAATACAAATATTCAAACCATGATGATTAAGCATAGTTCTCACAATAAATTTTGTTGTTTCAATATGAAATACGATAGAATAATTTAACTTTTTATAAAAAAATCGTAATTAATCATCATTTAAACTTTCTATATTTTGACACATTACATCACATGTTAGGGTTAGGGTTAGGGTACACGTTCTCCATTATATGACTTTTTTTCAGACGTACTTAAGGGCAAAGTTTATTGTCTGCCTAACCCACAACGACAAGGGAGATCTCATAACGGGCGACTCGAATGGGACTATCTACGTCTGGGGCGACGGCGGCAACAGAATTACTAACTTCATCAAACATGCGCACGACGTAAGTTATGTTTAATAGATAAGTTATAATGTTTAATCTGCTCCAGTCAATAGCTCGAAAAAATGTCGCAGACCTGGTATTGTTGTCATCCCTTTTGGAGTTTCCATCATCATCAAATATATTTTATTTAGTTATTGAAATTGATCGCAAGACATTCTAAACTGAATATTTTAGTCACCATGACTTTGGTTTCCATCATTGCCAAAAGGTGTTATATGTGATTTCGATTAAAGATCAATACATATATAGTGTTGATGCATTTAACGAGCACATGCACAAAACATGTTTTAATGAAACGCATCCTCGATTTCTTTGCTATACCTACATGCATTTATAAGGTATATCGTTGAATTAAATTGTCGCTCTTTCCAACGCAACAATCTATGGTTTACTTTGGCCGTACACTTTTAAATATGTTATTTAAGGATTAACTTGAATATGTTTTTTATGTTATGGAGATATAACACAAAAAAACGGAGTGTACTCTAAATAAACCGCGAAGCAGTTTATGATGAGAGTACACTCTGTTTTTTGTGTGTTATAGCTCCATAACATGAAAAATATATTCAAGTCAACCCTTATAATTTAATCTACTATACACAATCCATGTGGATATCCACTTTTATTGATGGACTCTTTCCTCTTAGAAATTATTGCGCTGCTGTATCAGTCACTCAAAATGACGATACAAACGGCGAGGTCATTTTTTACGTTATGGGCTGATAACATAATTTTTTAAGCCAATCAAAATGCTTGTTACCAGCAAGATTAAATTATGACCTATTGAATTGTTGGTTAGTTTACTCTAAATAATACCCCCAAACATGTTTTCATATTTTTTGTTCTTATGATTAACGTAATTTTCCTTTTCGTCAGAAGCTTTAAAATTTCTTAAAACATAGTTTATATTCTTATACTAAATTGCAAGAATAATTAAAAAGCAGATATTGTTCAGCCAACATTTATTAAAGAGGAATGAGCAAGTACATTTGGTATTTATGCTGCTGTAATCAACATATTTTAGGAATCGGTATTAACGTTGAGTTCTTGTCGTTTATTGTCCAATAATTTTACACTTCTTTGTTTTACCATTATAGGGGCAACCGTTTACTCAGATTTATTGGGGTGTTAAGGAATCGGTATTTATGCTTTTTGTGTTGACATTATAGGGGCTATTTTCTACTAAGGTTTATTTTGGTATTTAAGGGGTCGGTGTTTTGCTTCTTCGTTTTAACATTTTAGAAACCAGTACTTACTGTGATTTTCGCTTTTTTAAGGGCCTATATATATTTACTCTGCCTTATTTTCACATTTTAGGGTCCTGTTTTCACGTTGCTTTATTCCAAGGGACTGTTGCTATCTGGGGGCCGGGACGGAATGGTCTATTGTTGGCTGTGGAACAAAAATATGGACCAATCGGGATCCCTCCAGGTAAGGCTAGCACGCCTTGTACACACAATTAAGTCGCGACAGAAAGTTTAATTTGAACGACAGAGTTCAAGGCAATAATGGCAGACTAGTTCGAGCAATCCAATCTTTTCCACAATTTAACTGGTTCGCAGCTGTATTCAGATTATTTGTCTTCTGGCGTGCTTTGTCAGATTGCTTTTTAATTTAAATCCGCGCGCAACGATCTTATGAAATTACAACTTGCGTTTACTAAAAGCATTTAATCTGATCATTTAAGGCAGGAGACAACTGTACGGCTATGACTTAGCTTCATTAGTGTAAAAGTATGGTAAGTTTAAGTTTAAATGTATGTCGTTTTGATGGTATTTGAGGAATAAATAATTAAAACTTGCCATTCGAGTGAAAGCGATGACTGTGCCACTCAATATACTGCAACTCTCCTATTGAAACTAAAACAGTCAACTTCATAACCGGTACAAAGTAGTTAAGTTTGATAAACCATAGTTCATGACTAGCCATAATGATTCCTCGATGTCAGATTTGAGTTTAATTTTACAAATTATTTAAATTTAGAATTATAAAACATATAGTGGAGTTGAAATAATTGAAAACCCGACATTCGTTTACAAAGTGAGATACGCCATGTTTAGTTCTAATTTGAAGGCTGGCAAAACACCTATAGAGCGAAGTGTTCGTGGATTTGTCAGAACAATACAGAAAAAACCCGCGATATAAGGCATTCGTTTCATTTGTCGTCTCACTTACAGCCTGCATAATGTAATGTCCCCTCTTCTTTTAACAACACCTTATATGTTTATCTAAGGAAAACCCCTTTATAATGCCAAAACGGTGGTAGTATAACGTAGGCTTACAGTAATGCTCGGACGTAAAAAAGATATAAAGGTTTTTTAAGACGACGGATAAAAATTGTCGATAACACAAATACAACAACAAATCCTATTTATACACTTTCTTTGACCTTGATTGTGTTTTCTATGTCACCTGTATTAATATCAGAAACATGATATCTTACCTGTGTTATTCAAGATTAATAGAATCTTCCTCTTGAAGGTGTGATAGAGAAATCTCCAACCCGAGGGGTGATGTTTCTTGGTTAGACAACCAAAAAAATCACCCAGAGGGTTGGATATTTCTCTGTCACACCCTCAAGGTAGGGGATGATTGTTTTTCTCCCATCCTATTATTTCAGTCACAACTCCACCACCGACAGTAGTGTAAACAAAACACATTTGGGATATGAATTTCGTCATTCACTTTTGATGACGTCACAATTACCGGTGACGCATTTTAATGACGTCACAATCGAAAACGTGTTAATCGGCACGAGGCTTTTTCCCCCTGCGGGGTGACAAGCTGATCTTTCCCGGCTAAAACGGGAAACACACCTGTGAAGGGTGGGAGAAACAGATATCTCCTTAAAACAATTCTAATGACTTACATAAAAATGTTGTCGCTGGAATAGCTATAAATCCTTATCAATACTATCCCATACGTAACACTGTATTATATGGGTTGTATCTGTTGTCAGATCCCCCGGTCAGAAGGAGGAGTCAGGATGCTACAGATACACAATGAGTCCCTCCTCATAGGGACAACAATGAACTCAATGCTGTCGTCCTTTTTCGCCGCCAGTAAGACGTCGCCACTGGCCGATGTGACACTGGACGCAATACCTATAACACAGGTGAGTCACGCCTGACCGATGTGACACTGGTACAATACCAATAACACAGGTGAGTCACGCCTGACCGATGTGACACTGGACGCAATACCTATAACACAGGTGAGTCACGCCTGACCGATGTGACACTGGACACAATACTTATAACACAGGTGAGTCACGCCTGACTTTACGCGTATCCATGGTACAGCTGTATCAGAAGAGCCGCTTTACACTGATCACCCTGCACACCACTAGTGCTTTCGGGGAAAGAATAGTCAAGGTCATGTATTCATGAAACCGTTCTCATGCTCAAAGTCTTATTTCTTATTTGGCAATAAATCAATACAATATTACATTATGTCAATGATCTGGAATAATTTGGAAGAGTCTTAGAGTTGAATATCTCTTTTAATGTTTGAAGTTGACTTTTTGACCGTTTAACATGATTTTAAGCCAGCGGCAAGAAAGTAGTTTTGGGCACAGAATTTGCACTTGAGCACGAGAGCGGTTTCATGAATACGGGCCCTGGTGTATTCCACTGCATGGCCATAAGAGATGAATAACAATAATATAATAAGGAGTTTTCCTTTGTTGGTTCACTAAAGTGACATTGAAGAGACAAAATGATCCGCTGCCCCCATTGGAAACTTGGGATTAATTGAATCCATCCCTGCTCAATATCTTATCCCGAGGGTTTGAATGACCTTATCCATATCTCATATCAGGGATGGATTCTATTTCTTGCTTATTACCTAAAACCCGTAAAAACAGCTGCTCTTCTAGTAAAGTTGTAAAATGTCTGCACATTGCTCATTTGCATATGAAGCCCGGATGTCAATTGCTTGTGACGTCAATGACATTGACTGACCCCAAAACGTCATGAAATGACGTCACGAACAATAGCGTGACCCCGAAAGGTCACTATAATTCCCCCGCCAGTCTGCGCGTGTAAGCGATCTAGACCCCTGGGTTGGATATAATTTTTCAGCACCGCTGGAAATGCGGATATCGCGGTCTGGTATTCAAGAAAATGTTTTACATCTTTCTCGTCGTCTTTTTTACCGTCTTCTTTCTCTTTCTGCCGGAGTCTCCCTAGGCATCCGTTCGTCATTTAATATAAAAAAAGTGTTTTGCTTGTATATTTAAACACGTAATTGTACTGTCTTGTATCTTGAAAAGATGAATGGAAGTCACAAACATTTGTTCAAAATATGTTCTTCATGCGTAAATGTTACGCATGAATCGGTGACTGCAAGATTTTAAGATAATGTGTATATGCTAGAAGTTCTGTAGCACTCTTAAGTTTCCGTTCGTTTAAATGCAAGAAAAAAATCAAAAGTTTTTGACAATTCTCAACAAAAAAGAATACCGAAATTTCTAATACAGTGACCGACCAAGAAGAATAGTATTGTTCAATAACACTGATCATTGTAATGATTCGTAGGATCGGTACTGACACTTGCTGTGACGTCATTCTGTAAATAATTATACCTAATGATCGGTTCTGACAGATGTGTTTGATATAATTGGAACATTGCTGACATTAAGTTTTATTGAAAATGAAGTTGTAATACATGTACCATGTAATAAACCGCGCTTACATCAATTTATCCTCCTTAATATTAATTGTCCACGGATATATTTCCAGGCTTTGACAACACATGTCGGACGTAATTGGAAATATACCTCAAGGGTATTAAATGCCAATCAAATATATTTTTTCCTCGCCGTTTAAAAAGGATTAGCCGTACGTTTTATTTTACAGGGGCATTTTGACGACCTTCGTGGGATAGCGTGCGTACCACGATCGGAAGTAGGAGGTGATTTTGTCACAGCTGGACTGGACGGCATTATATGTTGGTTTGACTCGGGCAGACGAGATCCTGTCTGCAAACTTGTGCTAAAGGTAGACATTCTTCTCAATTACATATGTTGTAATATTTCCCGAATGTAGATCAATTATAATCCAATTAATTATTGTGTACTTTTATTTTTAATCGTACCGGTATAAACCGTTACATTAAAAGATATTTTAGTACAAATAGGGTAAATTCAGCACTTCACTGACAAACTATGATGACATACGTGCATATAAACATGAATACAGAGCCGATACCTGTCATATCATTGAAAGATATCTATATCAACGTAAATGGACGTGGTTAATAAAACAGTGATTGATTATCAAAATGATTGACGTGGAAATGTAATGACACGCATTCGTGATTAAACTTTGTTTGTCAATATATATATATAGCAACTGCAACCTGTCTAGTCTTGTGCTTTTATAACTCTGACATCTACATACAACAAACCTACATACTGGAACGAACCCTGTACCGCCAGTCGTGTGTTGTTGGACAGAATTATAGTCATACACTAACTGTGTGATTTACCGTAATAAGAATCCGTCGTTGTTTTTCTTATCATAGCCTCTTAAATACAAATGATCGCGATACTTAATCCGTCCACGTAAAATTACAAAATTTGATAATTACATAGTAAACCTACTTGCACTTGGGATATATATATATTTTCCTATTCTTACTTCCCTGTTCTTTCCTTTCGGTGGTATCTACCTAAATGCCCGTTTTCAGATAGCCTAAGCGGTTGCGAGATCGTTCAGCCCTAACAATGCAAAAAAAACCCCACCAGAAGCTAAAACCTTCATATCTCTAGAAAGCCCGTTGTCTTCATAGATACTTAACATAAGTATGTGTATTGTCGACGTAGAAACTTCAAATGTGTTGAATACAGATCACGAATCTAACCACTCAGTCCGTTGTCTTCATATATACTTCGCTTTAGTTAGTGTGTTGTCATAGATACTTCGCTTTAGTTAGTGTGTTGTCGTCATAGATACTTCGCTTTAGTTAGTGTGTTGTCGCCGTATACACTAACATATTTCAGGTCACTAACCGAACCACTCAGTTAGTCCGTCGTCTTCATAAATACTTCGCTTTAGTTAGTGTGTTGTCGCCGTATACTCTAACTTATTTCAGGTCACTAATCGAACCACTCAGTTAGTCCGTTGTCGTCATAAATACTTCGCTTTAATTAGTGTGTTGTCGCCGTATACTCTAACTTATTTCAGGTCACTAACCGAACCACTCAGTAAGTCCGTTGTCGTCATAGATACTTCGCTTTAATTAGTGGGTTGTCGCCGTATACACTAACATATTTCAGGTCACTAACCGAACCACTCAGTCAGTCCGTCCTCTTCATAGATACTTCCTTTAATTATAGTGTTGTCGCCGTATACACTAACATATTTCAGGTCACTAACCGAACCACTCAGTCAGTCCGTCGTCTTCATAGATGCTTCCTTTAATTATAGTGTTGTCGCCGTATACACTAACATATTTCAGGTCACTAACCGAACCACTCAGTCAGTCCGTCGTCTTCATAGATACTTCCTTTAATTATAGTGTTGTCGCCGTATACACTAACATATTTCAGGTCACTAACCGAACCACTCAGTCAGTCCGTCCTCTTCATAGATGCTTCCTTTAATTATAGTGTTGTCGCCGTATACACTAACATATTTCAGGTCACTAACCGAACCACTCAGTCAGTCCGTCGTCTTCATAGATACTTCCTTTAATTATAGTGTTGTCGCCGTATACACTAACATATTTCAGGTCACTAACCGAACCACTCAGTCAGTCCGTCGTCTTCATAGATACTTCCTTTAATTATAGTGTTGTCGCCGTATACACTAACATATTTCAGGTCACTAACCGAACCACTCAGTCAGTCCGTCGTCTTCATAGATACTTCCTTTAATTATAGTGTTGTCGCCGTATACACTAACATATTTCAGGTCACTAACCGAACCACTCAGTCAGTCCGTCGTCTTCATAGATACTTGCTTTAATTATAGTGTTGTCGCCGTATACACTAACATATTTCAGGTCACTAACCGAACCACTCAGTCAGTCCGTCGTCTTCATAGATACTTCCTTTAATTATAGTGTTGTCCCCGTATACACTAACTTATATCAGGTCACTAACCGAACCACTCAGTCAGTCCGTCGTCTTCATAGATACTTCCTTTAATTATAGTGTTGTCGCCGTATACACTAACTTATTTCAGGTCACTAACCGAACCACTCAGTTAGTCCGTTGTCGTCATAGATACTTCTAATTACAAGCTGAACCACGCTATTGATCGCCTGCACATTTTTTGTGTTTTATTCAATGACTTACAATCCAACTGTTACTTGTGTTGGTATTCTCTTCGTGCATATACAGATTAAATGGACATATTTTGATATCCAACTTAATTTGTGATTAATTTAATGTTTACTGAATGAATCTTGGCCCTGTTGAATTTGGACTGTTGTGTTTATGTCGACGTTGTTAAATTTTGCTTTTCGTTAAAATGACTGACTTATGTTTTATATACTAGGGTCAGCAGTTTCTGTGTATTGACAGTAATCCGTCTGGTAAGCTGATCGCCCTGGGGACCAAGGATGGACAGTAAGTTTCAACATACCCACAGTCTAATGCATTGTAGATGTGTCACTAGGGACGCACGTG
Source organism: Mizuhopecten yessoensis (assembly GCF_002113885.1). Classification (NCBI taxonomy): domain Eukaryota; kingdom Metazoa; phylum Mollusca; class Bivalvia; order Pectinida; family Pectinidae; genus Mizuhopecten; species Mizuhopecten yessoensis. The sequence continues at coordinate 68,706 of NW_018403983.1, forward strand.
AAGTACATTATGCCATGTCGGCTCTCGTATAATGTCTTTAACGTTTTGTACGCGGACGAATTTCGTCTTGTCGTGTTTTTGCTTATCCTATATAAAACATCATACTATCCTATATAAAACATCATACTATCCTATACAAAATCTAGTAACATTACGCGCCTCGCCATTTAGAACATTTCTACATGATTAAGTCAAATTTAGTCAGTGATTCTAGCAAATGTGATTGTTTTGTTCACGGAGTCGCTGTGGTGACCGCTCGCTTTGGTTGACCTATTGAGGATTACATGACAGAAACATTGAATCGATTTTTCGACAAAAAATAAATAAGTGGATATTTAAGATACCGGAAGAACTCTTAGGAACTTCTATTTCCAGACAAGATTGGATGATAATTGATTGGTCAGACGTATTTATTGAATGTTCAGTTTCCATTGATTTTGATACGTCGTATTACTGGTCACAAAGTAACCGCGATACTACCACGGTGTACTAATTGTTTTTAAGACAATTGCCTTCTTACACGATAAATAATACCTGTCTAACAGAAAACAAAATTTATTTTTATGAATTACACATTAAAACGAAAATAAAAGAAGTTCCGCAACAGTTTTGAGAATATAACAGTTTTTGTCCATGCTCCTACATAATTTAACATGTCCTGGGAGCGCAAAGTAATGACAATAGTTTTCTAACAAATGCTTTGTATATAATATGTACCACACATTATCAACCCTGTTAAACCAATACAACATCCACACGTCATTGATATCTATTAAACACAATACAATATCATTTCTTTTTTAATGAGGGCTCGATCGAATTTTTTGTAGGTACAATAAATCTTGAAATTTAGAAACTAAGGGGTTTATGCACCTGCCCCTTCTGTTTGAACAGTAGTTCAGACCAATTTGGATTTTCAATAATTATATGGAAAATGAGCCACAGGAAAAGGGTTACCCTGTAAATTGTTAACAACGAGGAATTCACTAAAAAACTTAAATTGAACAAAACTCATCCTAACTTAACAGAAACTGTTTTAGTATCGAATGTGACGCCCATGAGCATTAATTACAGCTTCACAATGTCTGTGCATGCCCCGAATGTGCTCGCGTATCCGGTTTTGTGGGATAGCGTTCCACTCGGCTACCAAAGCTGTTCCCAGCTCATGGAGCGTTCTTGGCTGAACATTTCTGGCAGAGAGAGCTGTCTGCAGCATGTCGCACACACGCTCGATGGGATTTAGATTCGGCGAGCGGGCTGGTCAATCCATCCGTTAAATACTTTCTTGCTGTAGATACTGCTCAGTCACCCGTGTTCTATGTGGTCTAGCATTATCGTCCATAAGGACGAAGTCAGGGGCCGATAGGGCCAGCGTCGGGTCTGACATAGGCATCAATTATTTCATTGTAGTAAATCCGGGCCGTAACGGTACCAATATGGAAAACATGGAGGTCAGTTTTCCCACGAAGGCTTATGCCTCCCCACACCATTACTGAACCTCCGCCATATCGGTTGTGTTCCACAACATTACCTACCAGGAACCTCTCCCAAGGTTGTCTCCATACTCTAACGCGCCTGTCGGTGAAGTCGAGACGGAATCTGGACTCGTCAGTAAAAAGAACCGTTTCCCATTCCTGAAGAGTCCAAGTGCTGTGAACTTGGGCCCAATCGAAACGGTCCTTAACATGGCGGGCAGTTAAGGTCTACGTGAAATTAAACCAGCATCATGAAGACGGTTCATAGCTGTCTGAGTGGCTTCACGGGTACCAGAAGCATTTAGGAGGTCATTTCGTAAAGCTGTGGCAGTCTGGAACCTGTGACACCGTGCCTGTATGAGCAAAAATCGGTCTTGGCGCTGCGTTGTAGCCCTAGAACGACCTCCAGCCTGACGTCTGGAAGGGTTTCCGTTAGTTTGAAACGATTCAACATTTTTGCCACCCCAATGTCTGCTGCAACCTGACTCTGAGACATGCTATCTTGCAGCATGCCGATGCCCCTATTCAGTTCACCGTCATTTAACCGTTGTCTGGTTTTTCTTTGTGCCACATTAAAACAAAAACACGCAAAGAATATTCATCAAATTGATTTCTTTAACAATTTGAACAACGCCTTACTTAGCCTAGCTTAGTACGAATTATTCTGACGTTTTATCGTCTTTTTTATATCGGTCTGTCGTCGATTAACGCCAACACTCCGGCCCTCTATAATATGCGGGAAATAAGCGACCCGCACGAGGGTTGCTCTTCAAACTGATATTTTATAATCAAATCGTCACTTTCACACACATGTCGCAAATGGATCGAAAAATCTATTCTTTATGCACTAGGTGGTATCAATACCATGTTTCAAAGATCATTACCAACAGTATTTGCCAACGTTTTATATACCAACCCATGCATCAAATGGAAATTAGGACATGAGCCATGTCACATGACTTGACGAGATCTCGCGTTACCGAAGGTATTTTCCAAACGTTATGACATAGGCCGTCGATATTTTAGTCACGTGACATTAGAAGGCTGGCTATCAGAAACTTTAAGTAAAACAGAGTAAGTTTGAAAAAATATGTTTTTAGTGATTGTATTGGTTGTTTGAGGCATGTTATGTATGCTCAGCTTTTGCATAAAGAATAGATAGTTCGATCCATGTGCGACATGTGTGTGGAAGTGACGATTTGTTTATAAAATATCAGTTTAAAGAGCGACCCTGGCGCGGGTCGCTTATTTCCCGCATATTATAGAGGGTCGGAGTTCGGACATTAATCGACGACAGACCGACATAAGGAAAAGTCGATAAAACGTCAGAATAATTCGGACTAAGCCTAGCTTAGCTTTTTAAAGGGATGTACACGTTGAAAAGCGTGCAGGCGCTTTTATTGTTGACTGAACAAACCCAAACAGGATGATTTGGAAGACTAACATATTCGCCCAAAACAGTACGGAGAGAAAATATAATATCTTTTCTAACATTTTTTTTTTTTAAATATAGGTGATCCTTAGCAAAATGTGAGTAGTATATATATTGTGGCCCCTATCTTCACCAATAACTAATCGTAGGACGGAGCAGCTGAATGATACAGGGTTATTCATTTTGGGCATACTGTAGCTATAACACATACTATTGTTTCTTTCGTGTAAAGCTTATGGGATTAAAATAAAATAGCTAACTTGTGATACACGATGCATGACGTGCAAGCTTATGGAATAACATAAGATAGCTAACTCGTGATATGACGTTCGTTATCGGAATACACTCAATCTACTGGATATACCTTGTGTTAATTGGAATCCATTGTAGGGTGTTACAGTCCGGCAGGATGTGGCTTACTAGGTTTAGTAAAATCTGTGTCGTTAACTCTAGAAAAAATATATGTTGTTGCTATGACAGTACTCTAAATGAGTACAAGTGTTAATGTGTTGCAATCGACGTTAACGTTATTGTTATCATTCTTTTACTTTACTCCCTGCCCGGGTGGTATTATCATTCTAACGGGTCTCATGTAACGGTGACAGATGGTGATTGATACGAATATTTTTGTGCGAGAATATTGTTAGCGTTTGATTTACATTTCAATTTTAGTCAGTTCACTGTATAGTCCTTTTTTCCTCAAAAAATGGCTGTAAGCGTTGTTTCCTATACTTGTTCCTATCCAGTCTCGATGCTTTCTGATTTGTGTAGAATATATAAGAATTGTATTATGTTGACAGTGTTTTGCTGATTAGGATAGAAGGAGAGAACAGCTCGGATGCCTTTAATAAGAAAATCTGCAAAGATAGAATTGACACCATTAACTTTTCGCCAGGTACGTATATTCGTAACTGTATACATGCATCAGTTCCGCGCTATCACAAGGACGCAAGTACACCAAAATATCCTGTCTCCAGCACACATACACACGTGCACGCATACACAATACACATGGAAGTACGTCCGTTCTTTTTATTAGGTTAACGTTCTATTAGCACCTTAGTAAAGTCGCCTGGTTTTCATAAAACATATTTAAATGGTGGATATATATTTCATGTGGCACTGTGGTACACTTTGTCCTGTATGTTTTCCTGGTATGTTGATGCTATCGTGTTTGTACCGTAGTGACGCTGTGGTACACTTTGTCTTTGTACCGTGGTGACACTGTGATACACTTTGTCCTTGTATCGTGGTGACACTGTCGTAGTTTGTCCTTGTACCGTGGTGACGCTGTAGTACAGTGTGCCCTTGTACCGTGGTGATGCTGTAGTACAGTTTGTGTTTGAACCGTGGTGACGCTGTAGTACAGTTTGTGTTTGTACTGTGGTGACGCTGTAGTATAGTTTGTGTTGTACCGGGGTGACGCTGTAGTACAGTTTGTGTTTGTACCGTGGTGACGCTGTAGTAGTACAGTTTGTGTTTGAACCGTGGTGACGCTGTAGTACAGGTTGTGTTTGTACTGTGGTGACGCTGTAGTATAGTTTGTGTTGTACCGGGGGGACGCTGTAGTACAGTTTGTGTTTGTACCGTGGTGAACAGTTTGTGTTTGTACCGTGGTGACGCTGTAGTACAGTGTGTCCTTGTACCGTGGTGACGCTGTAATACAGTTTGTGTTTGTACCGTGGTAACGCTGTAGTATAGTTTGTGTTGTACCGGGGTGACGCTGTAGTACAGTTTGGGTTTGTACCGTGGTGACGCTGTAGTACAGTTTGTGTTTGAACCGTGGTGACGCTGTAGTACAGTTTGCCCTTGTACCGTGATGACGCTGTAGTACAGTGTGACGCTGTAGTACAGTTTGTGTTTGTACCGTGGTAACGCTGTAGTACAGTTTGTGTTTGAACCGTGGTGACGCTGTAATACAGTTTGTGTTTGTACCGTGGTGACGCTGTAGTACAGTTTGTCCTTGTACCGTGATGACGCTGTAATACAGTTTGTGTTTGTACCGTGGTAACGCTGTAGTACAGTTTGTGTTTGAACCGTGGTGACGCTGTAATACAGTTTGTGTTTGTACCGTGGTGACGCTGTAGTACAGTTTGTGTTGTACCGTGGTGACGCTGTAGTACAGTTTGTGTTTGAACCGTGGTGATGCTGTTGTACAGTTTGTGTTTGTACCGTGGTGACGCTGTAGTACAGTTTGTGTTTGTACCGTGGTGACGCTGTAGGACAGTGTGTGTTTGTACCGTGGGGACGCTGTAGTAGTTTCTGTTTGTACCGTGGTGATGCTGTAGTACAGTGTGTCCTTGTACCGTGGTGACGCTGTAGTACAGTGTGCACTTGTACCGTGATGACGCTGTAGTACAGTTTGTGTTTGTACCGTGGTAACGCTGTAGTACAGTTTGTGTTTGTACCGTGGGGACGCTGTAGGACAGTGTGTGTTTGTACCGTGGGGACGCTGTAGTAGTTTCTGTTTGTGCCGTGGTGATGCTGTAGTACAGTTTGTTTTTGTACCGTGGTGACGCTGTAGTACAGTGTGTGTTTGTACCGTGGTGATGCTGTAGTAAAGTTTGTGTTTGTACCGTGGTGACGCTGTAATACAAAAAAAAAATATTCCGTGGTGACGCTGTAGTACAGTTTGTCTTTGTACCGTGGTGACGCTGTAGTACAGTTTGTATTTGTACCGGGGTGACGCTGTAAAACAGTTTGTGTTTGTACCGTGGTGACGCTGTAATACAAAAAAAAAATATTCCGTGGTGACGCTGTAGTACAGTTTGTGTTTGTGCCGTGGTGATGCTGTAGTACAGTTTGTGTTTGTACCGTGGTAACGCTGTAGTACAGTTTGTGTTTGTACCGTTGTGACGCTGTAGTAGTTTGTGTTTGTACCGTGGTGACTCTGTAGTAGTTTGTGTTTGTACCGTGGTGACTCTGTAGTAGTTTGTGTTTGTACCGTGGTGACTCTGTAGTACAGTTTGTGTTTGTACCGTGGGGACGCTGTAATACAGTTTGTGTTTGTACCGTGGTGACGCTGTAGTAGTTTGTCCTTGTACCGTGGTGATGCTGTAGTACAGTTTGTGTTTGTACCGTGGTGACGCTGTAGTACAGTTTGTATTTGTACCGTGGTGACGCTGTAAAACAGTTTGTGTTTGTACCGTGGTGACACTGTAGTAGTTTGTCCTTGTACCGTGGTGATGCTGTAGTGCAGTTTGTATTTGTACCGTGGTGATGCTGTAGTACAGTTTGTGTTGTACCGGGGTGACGCTGTAGTACAGTTTGTGTTTGTACCGTGGTGATGCTGTAGTTGTTTGTGTTTGTACCGTGGTGACGCTGTAGTACAGTTTGTGTTTGTACCGTGGTGACGCTGTAGTACAGTGTGTCTTTGTACCGTGGTGACGATGTAGTACAGTGTGTCCTTGTACCGTGGTGACGCTGTAGTACAGTTTGTGTTGTACCGGGGTGACGCTGTAATACAGTTTGGGTTTGTACCGTGGTGACGCTGTAGTACAGTTTGTGTTTGTACCGTGGTGACGCTGTAGTACAGTTTGGGTTTGAACCGTGGTGACGCTGTAGAACAGTGTGTCTTTGTACCGTGGTGACGATGTAGTCCAGTGTGTCTTTGTACCGTGGTGACGTTGTATTACAGTGTGTCTTTGTACCGTGGTGCCGCTGTAGTACAGTTTGTGTTTTTACCGTGGTGACGCTGTAGTACAGTTTGTGTTTGAACCGTAGTGATGCTGTAGCACAGTTTGTGTTTGTACCGTGGTGACGCTGTAGTACAGTTTGTGTTTGAACCGTAGTGACGCTGTAGTACTGTTTGTATTTGTACCGTGGTGACGCTGTAGTACAGTTTGTATTTGTACCGTGGTGACACTGTAGTACAGTTTGTCCTTGTACCGTGGTGACGCTATAGTACAGTTTGTCTTTGTACCGTGGGGACGCTGTAATACAGTTTGTGTTTGTACCGTGGTGACGCTGTAGTACAGTTTGTCCTTGTACCGTGGTGACGCTGTAGTACTGTTTGCCGTTGTTTGTTGATAATGAAGCATATCTTGCTCTTCTCGGTTGACAGTATTATATATTATTTTCTTCATTTTTCTTGACACTAATATTTGCTCTTCTCGGTTGGCGATGCTGAATTGTTTTCCTGGTCTGTTGATACTGTTTTATATTAAACTCTATTCCCGATCAGAGAGCTGATTATGTTAAGAAGGGTCGATGATTTAGATCATACATAATTGCGTGCCTCGTTGTTTTATTGTCAACCAATTTCTTGCTTTGAGGACGGGACATTTCTTTGATTTTCCTCGATTTACTTTTCTTCCTTTCAGGTTGTGTCTCCGAAGGCACCCATCTGCATATGACCTTAGATGTTGCAAGGTCGTTAAATAGATGAAGGTTGAGCTAGGAGACATATATCGGGCTTTCGAACTAGAAAGAAGCACCGCATGATATCGTATGCGCTGACTCATGTTACCCTTGTATAATCGGTGGTAGATTCTTCTGTGTCTTTTAAATGTGGGACATTAACGAAACCATTGTTAATTTGCTGCCCCCATTGGCCATCCTTTCCTTTCCCTATGAGGACCCTCACTCGATCTGTCTTTACTATATCCTCTCTCTTTCCGGTAATGTCTACGAAGGGTCTCGTCTTCTAATGACTTTCGTTTTTTTTGTTATTTACAATGAAATTTGTTAAAAATGAAAAACAAATATTACCAAAGATGTCGCAAGGACGTTCAAGTTCGAAAACGAAGTATGTTGAATTAGGAAGCACTGTAACCAGTTTCTCTGTTTATTTCAGATTACCTACATCTAGCTGCTGGCAGTCATGACAACGGTATTTACGTGTTCTCCGTCCAGAACAAAGAAGATGGCTCTACGCCTTGGGAATTTGTTGGGAAATTTAATGTAAGAATCATTCGATATTATTATCAAGGTTCTCTCTATTTTGCTATCACGTTTCATGCTCAGGGATTAAATCTTGTTTTCTCATGCATGATCATGAGAAGGGCGGATTTGTCCTCCTACCGATTCGGCCATTGTGTCCGTTTACCGGAAGACAACGCGGAGACAATAATTGATCTGCTGCCCACTTTCCCACATTAAGGATATATCACTGTAGATCTTTCTCTCTAGCTGTCTGTCCCACAGTGTCTCCCGAGGGCCTCCCCTGGTAAGTGACCTGGTGGCATGTCATGCTACCATATTTGAAATGTAAGAGTACAGCTTGGTACGGATCGTTCCTTTCTGTTACATCTGGTTTTGTTGGAGATTGTTTTCAGTTTTGATAATCAGGAAAAAATATTTTGAATTTTAACCTGACCTAAACAGCTGTGTTGATATTTCTACGTATTTTCTTCCAGGGACATAACGGACCTGTAAACAGCTTAGATTTTTCATCTGAAAAGCAAGACGGGTCCTACCTTGTAAAAAGTTGTTCTTCAAAACCTGATATTTCTTATTGTAAGTTACATGATACAGACTTATCTGAAAACGAAATGGTGAAACAGGATCTCAATGCTAACGTTGTTATAACGTGGACTTGTACCGCAATTAACTAGAACATTTGAACTTATTTATTTGTAATTTATATGATATATATAATGGATTTAAAAACAGAACACACATTTTTCCAAGTTTGGAATAATATAAATTGTTATGTTAAATTAAAAGTTCTATTCTTACCTAACTTGATATATAGTGCGTTTTGCTTTTAAATCAATAATAAAATAAAATACTTTACGTGTAATTTAGTTGGTAGTTGAAATATATCATATTTAAACTGTATTCTAACATTACTTTACAAGGGCGGCTCGACGACCAAACAGCAGTAAGTGGCCCTGACGTCGCGGCCGTTGCCTGGTCATCCCATCATTGTAAACTGGACAGCCACGTGTTTGGTTTATGGTGGTCAAAGCAGGCCCAGGAGAGTGATGTCAATTGCATAGACGTCAATGATGCAGGGAATTTGGTTGCCATGGGCGACAGTAATGGTTACCTCAGTCTCTTCCGGTACCCCTGTACCAAGAGAGGGGTATGTAGTCGTCTTTTATTTTAAGTGTCTATTTCTCACCTCGGGTCATATGTCAATTACAACACTAAATGTATTTATCTAATTATTCAACTCTATGTGTTTATATTAGAAAGTTACGTGGGTGAGGCGCATTTTTAAACATTAGATAAAACCTAATCGTACCTTTAGAACAAGAATCTCCATCAATAGTAGTTGTCGTATTGAATGACCGTGTTGCACCAAACAACATCATTATAACTGATTTGTTCCCCGATGATTAATCTTCAATCAAAAGTAATGGTTATTGAATCAATCAGGAAAATCTGCTAAATATAATTGGTTGAATACACTGTTAGCGTTACTTTTAATTTGAAAAAATGTTCACCGATTCCTGGTTTCTTTTCAGGCGTTCTGTCACACATACAAAAGCCATACGTCGATACAGAAGGTCCTGTTTGTGTACGGGAAGATATATGTAATCACGATCGGTGGGAATGACTCGTGCATTCTACAATGGAGGATTGTGTGATATCAAACAACAAGTTATATGCGTCTCATATTGAAGAACACCTCTGCATATTCTCTTATTTAATGTGATGATAACGGCATTCAGTCATTCGGAGTACATTTGTGCAGTTTTCAGTGCTACCGACAACCTATGCATCATTCGGAATACAGTGTTGAAGTTCACATCCATAAAGTCCATTGATCATTCATTCGGAGTACACCTCTGTGTAGTTTAAAGTGGAAAAGACAATTGATTGATTCACTTCTTTTGGAACTCATCTGATGCAGTGTTTATCATATAAAGATAAATATATACTAAGCGTGCGGTGCAAATAGTCAAACATGTCTCGCTTTGAATTTTTAAGGGATTGAACAATTTACTGTAACCATTGTACATTTGCACGGATACATAAGCATAATGAATATCATTTTTTAGGTTTCAAATAAATTAGTTCATCAGTAATATTTGCTAAATACATATCTTAAAGATGTATATCCATTTAAATACATTTGAAATGATAAGTATTATTGGGGTTGAGGGGACCTGATTCAACCATCCCCTCGCCCGGAGGTAAATATAATGTGTTTACAGTATAATGGCCTCGATTCATCAAACCTTCTTCACTCACAATTACCTACAATAGTGACTTTATTTCATACTTATATGAACACATTCTTTCTGTTAAGTACTTGCTTATCATCTATAACTGTTACAACTTTAAATTTAGTGTTCTTCATGCAGAAAGTTCCTTTGAAACAACAAATTGTGTCTTACTTACAGAAGTATTTAAGGATGGTAAGATACGTCTACACCATTTTACCGTCAAGTGGTAGAATAATTTAACCCACGGTTTTTTGTTATATCCTTCGGTGTGATGCAAAAGTACTTGTATTATAACGTTATTGACTGTTTTGACGCATACAAATAAATCACTGTTATTTTTATTTCTAACTTTTGTTTTTATTCACAATAATGTCTCATACTAAAACAAGTGTATCCTTCCCATCCATCAATGCCACAGTTATGTTAACGCAGGCTATTGTAGACGAACATGTACCCAGATGGAGTGCCTCCGGAAAGCAGATCAATGCTAGTGGAATTACTGCTTAAGATAATGCTAACGTCACGGCGATATTGTCCAATTACATACCGTAGACATAGGCTGTCCATATTTATTGAGAAAGATATCGGAAAACTGATTTATAGGGTGTTAATTGATATATATAAGTCTCGATGTGTGGACCTCCAAGCCACAACTTTCACCCAGACTCGTATCAATGTTGCCCGATATACAAATTGGCGCTTTTAGTGAGAACAATCCTCAAACACTCTGGTCGGTTACAAATAAATTGGAAATTTTCGTGAGTGAATGATTACAGTTGGTTTGCGGCAAATCACAGATGACATTGTTTTGAAGGACAAAGGGTTGACATTCTATAGGTGTCTGTTGCATCCATATATATTGTGCAACATTTGAAATTCAGTATCACGTCATATGATTAAAGGGACATCACGTTAACGGCGTTATTGTTTTTAATGAAAGTATGTGTTGTATGCACTTCCACTTATGTAACCTTGCTATCCCAATATTCATAGTCCGTTTCAAATGTCCAGTTTGACCACTTGAATTGTTCGGGAATGCCCTGTAAAAAATAGTGCCAATAACGTCACGTTAAGGTTTTGAAACAAGGCAGAAAACAATGGTGGTCTGACCGAGATGCAAAGTTTCCAAAGGGGCCCCCAGAGAGGGACAGTCAGGCAACTGCCACTTCTTACCGCACTATGAAATCAAGGAATATGGTTTCATAGTCCATGTTGAAACTTTTTGAATCCCCTTAGCAGTAATTATTCATCATCAGAAGTTAATTGCACGCATGCCATTATTCAAAATTTAAATGAATTTATATTTGTTGGCCTCTCGGCATTATTTATAGACACAGGAAATATATATATACGGGATGTGACCGGTACACATGGATACGGAGCTGAACACCTTCCCTCAAACATGGGACAAACCTTTCTGTATGCATTGACAAGTAAAAAAATACATAAAAAAAAGAAATGTTTGTGATTTTTTTTATTACGACTCAATGTCTTCGGCCACTTCGGAGAGGACATCACAACATGTACAGTTACCCCTTGGAAGGGCCAATAGCGAAATCATATTAACCAGTCACTTTTCCCGCATAAACTACTGTATACAGAAACGCAAAGTAGACCGTCTCCGATACATGCCCATAACATAGCATAATAAGTTCATCTGTGTTCCAACTTAAACAAAGATACTAGCGAGGTTAATATTTTTAGATATTTATTCATAACATCATTTCTGTCGATTCGTTTTCAGCTTTATACCGGCTATCCAGAAGAATGCATGCACCTCACTAACTGCTAGGGCAGTTATTTTCTCTTTTGAATACTTCCCACCTACAATAAACTTCCGTAACGTAATCACTGGGCTATCTATTGACCATTTGGCAGCTTTTCGCTTCGTAGCTGACGCGGTCTCGATTTTCACTCCCTAACTTCTCACAGCCAGTCATTTTGTTTACAATATAATGGTGTGCTATGCGCATGCGCTAGTAGAGGCAAATCCTTGAACAAAACGTTGGTCAGACAGATAGAAATCCCGATAATTATCTTAATGTTATTCATTTTCATGAATATATATCAGCCAAATCCGACCTTTATTTTACATAAGGAGACTCACTTGATATGTTAATGAAGTATTTGAAATAAAAATGAAAAAAAATATGTTTCGCCGTGATGTCCCTTTAAACAGACCAGGCATCTATGTGGGTGGAGTAACTACGTATAGCCAGACAGTTACTTGTGAGTGGTCACTACATTTTATATGTTTTGATTTACTCGTCTCTCTTCTTTATTCGTTTAAAACATTGACTGGTGAACATTTGCTATTTAATGTGTAATGTGAATTAAGCTATGCTATTTTTATTATATTGAAAATGGTGAGTAGTATCAGAGTCTGGATGGGGGTATTTTCTTTTGATTTGATTCTAACAGGCACGAATTGGCGCCTAGTGGAGACACTAACGAAGCAAATATAAAAGTAAGTAGAGAGATATATAAAAAAGGAAGATCTAAGTGCGCCTCAGACATTAAACACCGATGATGCAGAGGAGTCTTCATTAGTCAACCTCCACAAATCATGCAATGAAATAAAAGTCCCTATACTCTATAAACATTGCCGCCAAAACATAATCTTAATGGGTATGGTTTGTATTGGTCCAACGAATTGATATTTTACAAATAATAAAAGTGTTTCTTTTGTATCTTCTGTTTAAGGGACACCGAAAAACCAAAACCGATTCGTTGTCCACTCTTGCTTTGTTCAGAAAAAAAGGACATGCTAATTATCTGCAGAGTTGAAAACGAAACTAATAGGGTTTTGTAGTTGTTTTGTTGTTTTGGCCGATTTTATATAAACCCTGGCAGAATACATAATATCAAATCAACAAGTCCTCCGTGAGCATGTCCTTTTTTTCTGAACAAAGCAAGAGTGGACAACGAATCGGTTTTGGTTTTTCGGTGTCCATTAAACAGAAGATACAAAAGAAACACTCGACTGAATAATGATAAAAACACTTTTTTATTTGCAAATTTCAAACCACATGCTTATCACCCTTTAGCATTTCATATACCCTCCGTGCTTTGTGGAAATTTAGATGGCCTGCACGGAATGCGATCCTTTATACTCAAGACGAAATATTATTATTAATATTATATTAAGTACATGTGAGCAGGTTTAGTTCTTTTCGGTTGAAAACCATATGTATTTGTGGCCTTGTGCGATGTATTCAGTTATTTATATTTAGCACATTTTCCAGATTCGAAAAACATTACTTTTGATTGGAGAATTATCATCGAGAAAAAAGTCATTTATGGGGATATGTTGTTGATGCAACACGGTCATTCAATACGACAGCTACTATTGATGGGGATTCTTGTTCTAAATGTATGATTAGGTTTTATTTAATAATTTAGGTTTTCTAATTAACGTGGGTGGTAAATTATGCTAAATTTCCACTCATTTTGAACAAATCTTGGACAAATATCAACAGTCTCGATATTGGAATTTGCAAAACTCGATTCAATCTGTAATAACTGGATTAGAGCTAGGGTAATGCTGTTATTTCTGCCAGAGTAAATTATGAAGCTTCCGTTCAGTTAATGTTTACTACTGAGCATGCAATTAAAGTAATTTCCAATAAATGGTCTTTACTAATCCACCACTATGATTTCCATATTCAGGACTAAAACTATAGGGTGAACTACACTGTGTTTTGTAATGACGTTATGGTTGAAACGTTCTCAGTGTATAGCGATGATTTCTTCGTCAACATGAAATACATGAAATAAACGAGGTGATACTTTAATGCTCTTATAAAAAAAAAAAAAAAAAAAAAAAAAAAAAAAAAAAAAAAAAAAAAAAAATAATTAAGGATTAACTTGAATATTTTTGTTTTATGTTATGGAGGTATAACACAAAAAACGGAGTGTGCTCTTAATAAACCGCCACTTTTATTGATGGACTCTTTTCTCTTAGAATTTATTACGCCGCTGTATCAGCTAAACAAAAGCGACGTTACAAACGGCGACGTCACTTTTTTACGTTTTGGGCTGATAAAATATTTGTTTAAGCCAATGAAAATGCTTGTTAAAAGCAAGATTAATTATTAAAAGTTGACCATAAAAATGTGAAAGATCAAACGATGTAACGTGCAAAATCTGTTTGTTGAGCAAACTTGTCATAGAAAACCAATAAATAACATTTTTTTTTAGTTCTTTTGAAATTAAACCCTTTTTGCAAACTTACTTTGGGATGAGCTAAACGAAAGCTGAAATTTAAGAATATTTTTTTTCTTAATCGAGGATGACATTTTCGTGCCGTTTGTGTTTTCCCATCGCTCTTGAGTATGCCTTCGTTTGACCTGCTGTCTACACTTGTCCTTCGTATGTTCCTGTATGGGATGAGGGTATGATTAAACTATTACCTTGTGACATTGAGATGTCACCGATGATTTTTACTGATGTGTATGATATCAATACTGTTCAACACGAAACATCATTTGCTGCATTCCTATGTACATTTGTTCCTTGCGTGCGCAATCATGCACTGTCAATTGTTATAACGAAATGTATATGTATATACCGTGAACGAGTATATGACATGTCCTTGGTGCTTTTAAAGTAACTATCCAGTGCAGGTAGCCATGTTGAAAGAGGCGACTAATATAGGGCCACTGCAGAATCCGTATTTCCCCCGTATCTTCTGTTAGGGGGTTTAACTAATCAAAATTCATTTGCTGCCCCTATTAAAACACTTAAGATATTTATCTATATCTCTCACGTCCATACTCTAACCTTTCCTTAGTCACCCGTCTTAATATGGCCCTGGTTGTTGTGATGACTTTAAATAGCATTCATACCAACATATTCAAAGTAACCGCGAGAACCAAACTGGGTATACACTATTCATTGATACACTGTAATATTATATATAGAGCTTGACTACGTCTTATAAATGATCGCCGCAAAGACTATAACCTGATATTCCAAAGGTAGTACAGATTTATCATCAAGTATCATATCCAGAGAGTGTGCATACGTCCTGTAACACTGACAGCCTGAAATATCAATCTCGGAAGAGTTCTACAATAACAAAAGATCGTATACTGTAAAAGTGGACATTTTCGCGGGTGGCAATGTTTGCGTTTGAACACCTGGGCCTAGTTGTTCAAAAGGTGATTAGCTTAATCAGTGATTAGCGCAAATTTTGATTTTTGTGTATCTTTAAAACACAACCATTGAATTAGTTGCAACTTTCCAGATATCAAATGTTTAGTTGAGCGAATTCACATGCAAAATTGTGAGATTTTACCTTGTATATTGACGGAATAATTAAAGGTTGACAAATGTCGTTAAACTGTGATTAAGCTAACCACCTTTTGAACAACTGGGCCCAGATCGCGATAGGAAAATGTTAGCGTTGGCGAAAGTTCTTAGGTGTATATACATGTATCCTGTTTAATATTATTATTTATTTATATTTTATGATATAATTATATAATATAACGATACATATTCGCTGAAAGATGTTTTTGCCCACATTTTCACACCGTTTCCATGTTTGCAGTATATTTGAAACGTTTGTTTTGAATAAAAGTGATACATTTTTTTTTGGTTGAGATTATGATCCGTTGTAACAAGTCGTGCTGTCGGTCGTTTGGTGTTTATTATCTATTTTTTGCGGTTTTGTTATTTTGTCTTTCCTGCTATTTTCATGACTCCTGCTAGGTTCGGATTGCTGTGTTTCCGCAGTGCTGGTTGCCGATTTTGCAGCTATTTTTATGGCTCACATGTTCTGATTTATTTCCTTTTCTGTACCGTATTTTGCTGTTATCAATATCATCAATGTAGGTAGTGGGTCTAAATATATAGGACCTTGATACCATTCATACTGACACTTTCATTACAGCTTTTGATAACATACTATGAATGATGTGCTTTTCTTTGAAAGACGACATAGTGATATCAGTTTCTTTAATCATGCTTGGCAACATAATTACTCACGGGAATAGCCGGTGTCACTTTCACGTATTACAAGTAAATACGAACATCTAACCCATAAACACATGTGTGTGTGTGCAATATTAACATTGGCAAATGCTGATTAAAAAGCGTGACATTTGACACGATTTAGGTGTAAACTAGTGGATTGAATTATTTTCTTACCATATATGACCCATGCCACTAGTTCCATATTCCTGTCAAGTTATACTATTTTACGGAATAACGAGATCAATACTTTTCCTAATGGACGGTGAAGTAAGCAATACTGATAGTGGCTTTTTACGTTGGTTAAGATGTTTGTGATATATTTCAAATGGTATTTTGAGGTTTGCATGCGTAAAACAACTTTTTTACCAAAATAAAGATTAATTATTGATTTGACAAAGCTATATTCGTTTACTTTTGCAACACTTAACTAAAGCAGTTTGATTTCGTTATGTCTTTTTATGCGTAGTAGAAACCTAGTTTGACCGGAACTTAAGATATACAGTACTGGTATTCTATAGGAGAGTGTGGTCCAACAAAAACTGGATTTTTCGAAGTTTACATCACTGTATCTGGTTACTAACGAACCAAACGCTTCAGCTCTCCGTGAAATTTTAATTCTGGTATCGCAGTTCCAAACTTTTAGCTTGATACCAGTAAATGAAGATTTTTTACAGAGCGAGTAAGACAACTTTAAAAATATTTCTTTAATCTGCTTTTGACAAATGAGTCTTTGTTACACAAAAATACAACGATGCATGTCAATGAGGGCTTCCGTGGGCGTACAACATGCCATTCTTCAACAGTCAATCGGATTTAGAGTTCATAGTTCACGTCCCGAACGGCTCCATGAATCTGTCAACAAAGCTGGCGAGGAGTAAGCATCTGTGGAAACAAACGTGTCCCATGCTTGTGGCTCTGAAATAGAGGAGAAACAAGACACATGTAGTAACAAGACACATGTAGTAACAAGACACATGTAACAAGACACATGTAGTAACAAGACACATGTAGCATAGACACATGTAGTAACAAGACACATGTAGTAACAAGACACATGTAATAACAAGACACATGTAGTAACAAGACACATATAGTAACAAGGAATAGAAACGTGTAAACATCAGTATTATTCACAAGGTTTTCTCTATTATGGTTTTAAGTCCTTCGATAAGCGAAGGTCCACTATGTTATGGTTACAAAGGACTACCTTAAAGGATGAAAGTAACACCCACACATGATTGGACCTGTAAGATTTGGTTATAGATACAGTAAGCCAAAAGTTATTCACACTGCATCATACAGCTGCTTCGTCCTTCTAGGTATCATCGTACAGCTGCTTCGTCCTTCTAGGACTCATCGGTGATGGTACGGGCCATCAAGGTGGAAATACAACTCGGTCTAAACTACTTTTCAAACAGAAAGGGAGGTGCATAACACCCAATAATTATATGACTTATGACCGGTCAATTTCAAATTAGTAATGATTAAATGGTGTATTTGAGTGTATTATGAACTCTGGCACTACTCAAATGATATTGATGTGGCTATCACGGCAACGACAAACGTCTGGGACTATGGAATCCATCAGCACAGTCTACCACCGTATATCTTTAATTTTCTTTTAATTTACCCATCCTTACCCACGTATGAGCATCTCCCAGCACCAGTTCATATTTAACGCAACTGCTAATGCTTGTATATGAGTTTTACTACACACGTAGATTTGGTTTTGTTTGCTTGCGTTTACGTTCTATTAACAGCTATGCTCATTTAAGGACGTGCCAGGTTTTGGTGATTGAAGAAAACCGTAGTACCCGGAGGAAATCCACAGAGCTGCGGCCTGTACCAGGCAACTGCAACGTGTAGGCCTCTAACACGTGACCAAGTAATGGAGGGCTAGTGAGCATAGACAATCAGATGCCTTAACCAACTAGCCATCGCGGGCCAAACACATGGGGAAAAAATTGATTCGATATAGCAACTGCTTTAAGACGGTGCATTGATATAATATTTATCACGTATTAATAGGTTTCACTTTGCTCTGGCTCTGTAATCTCAAGGATATATCTATACATTTATTGGTGTATTGTTGATAATGTCTGATGTTTGTGACGCTTTGGTTCAAGGCGTGGTCATATTGCGTGCTAACGTGGCCTTTATTCCACGTGACAGTTTGGTGTAGTTATCAAGGCAATTTATCCAATGTCTAGTTCATTGATATCATTTGTAATATACCGTGTGCATTGTACCGAATTATACATATGTATATTTGTTTGCGTGTTGCAGGCATGTTGTGTCAACGAAATGTTGGCGTTATCTAGGATAGCACAACAGATCAAAGAATATTTCATGTTTCATGACATATTGTCAAGCATGCAATGTCTTGTAGACCGATTAACGACCCCAGTTTCAATAAACAAGAAGTATTAAGTTCTTTGTTCTTCATACACGTATACCATCTGCGTACTGGTCTTATACACGCTTGACAATGTGTTTGTCTTTGTTCTATTGTATAACTGTCTGCAATGCCGTGGTAAACGGTGATTAGTATTGTTTGGCCCGACGGATAATGACCAGATAATTTCTACATCCGTTTTATAAACACCCCGATCATTGCCCCCGTCATGCTATCTTCCCCTTAGACATGCTAGACCATATAAACACAGATTAAATCCAGCCTCTGTACAATGTTTGATAAAGGATCATGTCTGAATCTTTTACTATTGAACCTATTTCAGTTAAAATATCTGTGCCAATACACCCGGTCGAATCCAAACTCATATTGATACAAAAAAAGATAACAAAGTAAACAACAAATCAAGAGATAAAAGTATAAACCCCCATAAACTCCCTGAAGGTTAATAAGCGTAAAAGTACCCCGCGCATCTAGTTACACGCATCATAACATCTACCATCAATGATCTTGTGTTCGACTTAAAAATGATGAAAAAAGTTTGGAATCAGTTTTGGAATAATGTTTTTGTGTTCTATGTTCATATTTTATATTTATACATTTTATTTGAATTAAGGTTACTATCACACTACATGATGAATAATAGCAACAATATGATAAAAAAGGAGAAAACGATAAATGTCATTAAAAAACCTGAATAACAATAATTCTTTTTTCCAATCGAAAATAGGATTGGAAAATATTGAGGCTTCCCATCTACATGACTTCGAAGATATGCATGTGAAATAACTAAAATGAAAATAAGTCGCTTATTATCTAGATTTTTTGGTTAATCATCATGGATCGATTTTTTTCAATTGCAATTTAGAAAGTCTGTTGAAAACGTGATTTTTTGTGGCTTACTGTGCTTGTCATTGTTTGATTAACCCCAAAGACATCGGGAGAAAGCAAGAATAAATATGTAGTACAATAACTTGCAAAATGTCACGATTTCATACAATGATATCATTTAGGTGGCACATGCGTTTCCAAATTAACTTAACAACTTAATCAAAATATTCATAACTGATAATTTGTTCATCGCAAATAGAAGATAGAGAAGTTAGCATTGACTGAGGGGTTCTCATATGAAACTCATCCCCTACAGCTACGGCAAATTAAGAGACATATTATATACAACTGCAAGATAATTGTCCAGCGGGAAATGCCACCTGCAGAGTGTTGGTTTATCAGCAGCAGCAGACACTGGAGAACTCGGATTTAACCTGCTGTCCCCATTGAAACATTCCTGACCTCGGTGTATTCTTTTTTCTCCTACATAGATTTTCTTTCAGGCGACGTTCCCGCCGAAACAGGTGTCATATAGATATAAATCAAAACATGGTATTGATGATAGAGTACGTGTCTGTAAATCCAGCGATATCGACAGAATGGATTTTTTAATGGTTTAACAATGCAGGTCTCTTACATATCGGCGAATTAGAAAAGAGAAAAACAATTTACTATAAAAAGTCACAATTAAAGCGTAAGCCGAGGAGATAACAAAACAAAAACAAATTATTGTAAAATCCGATCAAACTAAATGACATAGAAGGGTGAGCTATTCATGATCTACGTGTGTTAGATTAAGTGGGCGTTCCATGGCCTTCATGTATAAACATGTAAAATGCATCAATTCTGTTGTGTGGAAATAGAATATTTAACAAAAACAAAGTAATTTATCGATGAATATGGGATCAGTACGCGTTACAAAGGCGATTCTCCAAGGGTAACGTTCTCTGCAACCCTGTAATGAATAATGACGAAATCAAAGGCTCTCAACGCACCACCTTTGGGATGAACACATAGATTTGTTTGATAATTTGATGTACATCAATATAATCGCGCGGCACCGTAACGGTAAACTTAGTTGGCTTTAAAGTCGGTTTTCTGCAAGGCCTATGTATAACCAAGTGCCCTCGATTTCGCCATGGGAGAAGGGAAAGTTAATGAGCGTAACCCCTGGAATTTCGAGGATGTGCTTATTTGAACCCAGTACGTTTGAGAGAGGCATCCATGTTTCTTGAGAAATTTTGCACTTTATCAACAAATAACAAAAGAAAAAGTTTCAAAAACAAGTATGGATCCATTTATATTTTTCTCTGTTAAAGGGGGAGATGGATGTACATAAAAACGTAAAGCGAAGACTAAACTAGCATTATCTAAAATAACTAATTAACTCATTGAAAAATGACGACTTTCACATGAAATCAGCTTGTTTGTCGTTGTGTTAATTTCTCTGTTCACGATGCCTCTTTTCAAATTTAATAAAACCGTTTGACCTATTTACCTTTCCTCAACACGTGCCGTTATCCCGCATGAGGTCTTCCTCTGTGGGCTGGGTGTACACAAACGTGACAGTGTTGAAGTATTCCCCACTGGACACCATTCGTATCACAGTATTGGTACAGGCGACGGGGGTTCCACGTCTCTCTGACAACGAAGAACATTAAGTACGTGTGATATATAATACCAACAGTAAGGCTTTATGGTAAACATATTCTTGTTGCATTAGAAATTATTTGTTTTCTCTTGAATGATTATATATATTCAGTTCATCACTTAACTCAAAAGAGTACATAGACTTCTCGTTATAAAAGGATTGAACAGTATGTGTAATAATTTCACGATGTTATGAATGCAAATCGGTTACATAAATACATGTACGTAAGCCGCTAGGGATTCATGGTAAATGTATATGTGACCGAGTTGCGTTCACGTCAACATGAATATTGAAAAATGCCGCTCAATCCTTATCTTTACAATGTCAATACTTAGTAGTTATTAAAAAAGGTGCTTAACCCCTTAAGTTCATGAATTTAAAGTTAAACAATGCAACTGGTTAGTTTCGAATTACATATTCATGATGTACACTTGACCTAATGACCTATTATATTATGTACATATCACCTTTAACTAATGAGTACCTTCAGTAAGTGCACACAGAATATTATATCTGGTGAGTATATATACAGTAAACCAGTTATGTCTAGAGAGAGCAAGTTCTTTAGCTTACTATATATCTAGTTAGAAGACATACTGTGTTTAACTTCTATCTAAATATAAAAATACTGTATGATATATCAGTTATATAATGGGTGATCAATATAAATGCGTTAATTTACGAAGACACTTTCTTCTGGATTAGTCATATGTGTTTATAAAGTGTAAGCCTACCAGCGCCAGTGGTGAGTCCGCAGGCCAGTTCCCTTCTGTTGCTAGAGTCAGTTTCGAACCCATTTCCACCGATCACCTCCACGTAGTCAGTATTCCCTCTACTGTCCCGACACTGGGAATGATAGAACGCCAGAGCTATAGCTAATAGAGGCAGCATACGCAGTAATACTTCCTATTCAGTAAATATATATTTTTGTTTAATTTCGACTCATGGTTAAATTGACTAGTTTAGTTTAATATGTACGGAAGAAAGGTTTATTTGATGTGATATTGAATATATATGTGTGTACAATGGTGATATGGTAGATAGCCCTGGAGGATAATCTGATTTGAAGAAGATACTAACTGTTATACGAAACATGTCATCCTGTCGGATCAACAATGATCGTCACTTAACACGTTCTTTTAAGTGTTAAAAAAAATCACTTGTGAAAATCTATTACCAATTAGCAATATTTAAAACGCAACCATACCATAAATAGTAAAGGTAACATTAAATAGAAACAGCTTTGAAATTATTGAGGATGTTGGCTTAAATTTGACAAATTGAAAGTAAAGTGTCTTGCGAATATTGAGAATGATGGCTTTAATTTGACAAATTGAAAGCAAAGTGTCTTGCAAATATTGAGTATGGTGGCTTGAATTTAACAAATTGAAAGCAAAGTGTCTTTGGAATATTGAGGATGGTGGCTTGAATTTGACAAATTGAAAGCAAAGTGTCTTTGGAATATTGAGGATGGTGGCTTGAATTTGACAAATTGAAAGCAAAGTGTCTTTGGAATATTGAGGATGGTGGCTTGAATTCAACAAATAGATAGCAGAATGTCTCACGATCAGCAAAGAACTACGGACAGTTATTTGATGGTAAATGAGGTTGACAAAATGTATTCGTTCACCATAATGTCCCCTGGGGGACATCCTCGTTTTGGTAAAGAGCTGCAGGAGGGAAACCAACACAATTGTCGTTATGTAGACAGATATTTTGGAATGACACAGTAACAGCGAAAAGGTTGTCTAACGGTTGAAATCTAGGCGATGGTGAAGATCACTAGCGATAAAAGAATCATTACTGTATCATCTGTACACCAAAGTCACTGTAACGGTCAGTAGCTCTCATGTTGATCGTCTGAGTGTTTATTGCAATACACAATACATCTCCAGCGCACACACAGGCATGCACACATAGGGAGATATTAGCCAGGTGGCATAGGACTAGTAGTTAGCGCCTAATAAGGCAGCTCCTGCAAATTCCTCAAAATTGTATTGATTAATGTATATGCTAAATGTATTGATTGTATAAATTGTATATCTATGTACAGTAAAGCGCTTTAGAGTGGCTAAGGTTAGCTAGATAGGGCGCTATATCAAATATTGTATATTATTATTATATTATTGCAAACTACAGAGTGCATCAACGGACAACAATCAATCGGATTTCAGAAGAAAACCTTTGATGTGCTTCCATGGAATGATATCTATTTTGCATGGTGAAGGATTTCTAAGGTTATACTGACAAATACAAAATCATTCTTTGTATAAGAAATTGAAACCAAACAAGGTTCAACGTTTCCTTTAGATGAGAATAAATTGATCGCATTGTTTGACGAACTCAAACCGGTAAACAATAAATGGTATTAAATACTGGTTAGGCATGCAATGGCTACATTGTTCACACAATTTCAAATTCATCATCGGACATGATGGCTTCTGGATTAATCCTGATCACTACGGTTTCTAATACAGCGTTTTCAATAACATGCTTTATTGGTATTATCACGGCATCTGAACACAACGTAGCTGTGCTACATTTATGCAGATTTTAGCAAACGAGATATCACAACGAATACAGAGCACATTGCAATCCTTGCCAGCCCGAGGAACAACTAATCCTAAACATAGAAATATTCGAGGAGTGGTATTTTTTTCAAGCTTTTTTTCTGAATTTCATTTTCAAATTTTATAAAAGTACAAATTTGGCTTGATATTTTTTTACATTCTTAATTTCTCTTAAAGAGATTAGATAAACATGACCACCCACCATCACGTGTGAAGAATCTCTTTCATCGATAATGGTTATTATATCTGAAAGCAACGTTTTACGCATGCTTCCACTTTCCGATCGGGAAGAAATCGCCACGATCTGTACGGTCCTTTAAAATGCTTCAGACTTTTTCGCCATTTGTAGAGTAAACATATCACGTTCATCAGTCCTAATGCTGTTTATTTCACGGGATAAGATATATATGGCGGTTGGAAAGGATTGTAAAACAAACGAAAAAAATGAAATATGCTTGTGACTGACTGCCATTACATTTAACGTAAGTGTATTGTAGACTAGTTTGGATGTTTCAGTAGTGAACAGTACATGCAAGGACAGATTGATAACGGCTTCAAGGGCATACAATTTGCAATACGATAACATACTGCACTTAACGCGAATAACACTTCACATACGAGACACGGTATACACCATGGCATTGAATTTACTTATGAATAAAAAAGCGTTTCGATTTTGAAATAGTATTATTGCCTACGCAATTGTCACATATTCACTGAGAGCGTTAAACAATCTTGATTGACTGTCCTATGCTCTTTCTCTAGTGTGTTTCTAACAGATGCCTCTAATTTCATTATGAAAAGATTCATGTAACACAACCAGTAAGTGTTTATATGTGACGTTTCAATGACTAGCTCGGTTGTCATTTGTCTGCTGAAGGTGACAGAGTACATACCATACTAGTCATCGAAACGTCACATAGAAACACTTATTTTTGTGTTACATGAATATTTTACCAATCCATTCCTACCAACATACAGAAAATGTTTAGAAAAAACCTCTTACTTCATATTTCTAGTGAATATTTAACGTCACACTATGCAGACTATAAGTCCCGGTAGAGTGCACATGAAAAAGGGTTTTTTCTGACCATTTCCACTCTCTTTGTTTGAATTGCTGTGCCGTCTTACACATCGTACTGATAGTGAGTATAATCAAGCAAGTTCTTTTTCTCTCAAAGTATATCATTAGTAGCGGCAGTGGTGACATAACGAGATTGTTCTGCAATCAATCAACAACGATACGAAACATGGGAATACGTATTAAACTTCCGGTTTGTGGGTGACGTATACGGTAAAGCAAAGAAAGTATTCAATGCTAAAAATTTCGATTTAGTTAATTTCAAACTTGTTTTCCTTTATTCGTTGTAATTGCTTTCTTCTAATCAGTCTTTTATACATCCAGAAAAAAGTAACTACATGCTTTTTTCTTAAAATTGATATCAATAATTTGATATAACCTTTATAAAGCTATATACTTCTCATAAAAATGGGTTTGTACAAAACCCAATTCAATCCCTCATAAGTTACCCTCGGTAATTAAATTGTACGTGTAAACGCCAATATAACGGATATTTCAGTTAATGCTATACACAGTTCACTATCGACCAGTTAGTTAGTAGCTACAGTCATAACGCGCCATCAACACAGAGAAGGGCATTAGGGCCAATAAAAGGTAGATAAAACACGTTAAAGGAAATTACATCAATCAAACGAAAGGGTTAATAGAACAACCTGAAAAGTAAAAATTGTTATGCTTAGTTATATCATTTTAAAAAGAATTTTCAAGTTTTTAGAATTGTAAAATATAAGATTTGTTATATTATTTTAAAATAAAAAAAAATCGTGTTGGCTGATTGTCAATTCAATCTATAACAATTGTTTTACTGTAAGTAGTTAGTGACATGCTATGCATTAAGTCTTTCAATGAATAGGAATGGGTAATGTATGACTGACCGATTGGGAGACAGGCAAAGACGACCTCGACACTATACGAACGCATCAAAGTCGGTCTCAAATCATCTCTTTTATACCCAAGCCACTTCACGATATCTTACTCCATCGCGCTATTAACTTGGGACAAAATTAAATCGATATCGGGGTAACAAACCAGCAAGCAACCTCCTGGAATGACAGTAGAGGACTTTTTATATCTTGATTGAATTTGTCTAAGCTTAGTCGACATTTCAAATATGACTTAGCTTCTCGATTGCGCTTTTACAATATATACCTGTTAATTTTGGTATATTCCAATGGTTTTACTTACACCTTGCGTTCAGACGTTTGAATTTCATGTTTCACACGACAGTCGCCAAAAGGTCTGCCTCTAGTGTTATCGTACCTGATCTGAAAGTCCGAGGTCACTATCAACTTCGTTCATCTTAGCGGTCACGCCCACATCGACAGACACCAGGTGTACCATTTCAGGGTAGATAATCGAGACGGAACAGTTCCGACGTTGTCCGTAGTTCTTGATTGTATGCACGCCTTGGGTGAACATTGATACCGCATTGCATGCTGGGGAAAATAAACAAATTCTTGTTTTATCTTCAATGACACTGT
Source organism: Mizuhopecten yessoensis (assembly GCF_002113885.1). Taxonomy (NCBI): domain Eukaryota; kingdom Metazoa; phylum Mollusca; class Bivalvia; order Pectinida; family Pectinidae; genus Mizuhopecten; species Mizuhopecten yessoensis. Next base: position 94,737 of record NW_018403983.1, read on the forward strand.
TATATAAGAATGTGTCCAATTTTTCTTAAAGCAGTCATTGTTGTCGTTGTAGTTCCAATTGATTTTGAACCGACGATATTAATTTAATTCAAAAGCTTCATCACAAAACCAATGAGTACGTTCTTTTGTCATAAGCTCTGCGGAGGTATTTAGTAAGCATTACAATTTTCCGCTGTCATTTTTGCTGTGGAGTTTGAAAGTATTTTATTGTGTAGTTATACGTCTAATGTGCAACCCTTTAGTATTTCACCCAACGACCAGGACCTAGCTCCGCTTTATGATCTATATCGTTAGTTATGTATGAAAAGCCGAAAGAAAAAGCCAAAAGAAATCGTTTGTTTATATCTTGTGAATGGTTTTCACGTCATGAAGAAGTGCTAAGGGGGATAAATATCTCACTTACGGAGTGCTTGAAATATGATTTCCCGTAAATATCATAACCTGGGACAGTACAAATATGTATAATCATGTTTATTAGTCATGCTGCTTATGGAGCTGTTGACTGAGTATAAATTGCAACGTATGTTTTATAAAAATGTCAAATTATGTCATTTCCGATTAAACATCCCATGGGGAAGTTTGGCAGGTATGACGGCGGTTTTACTCGCCCAGCAATGGAATGACGGGAAATTCGAGAGCGATCAACATTGCAGGTTAGGGGGGAAGAACGTGTCTCTTTATACTATTATTATTAGCATGGGAGGCGACTAATGTGACCTCCCCTGCTTAATTGGAATATATGAAAGTAATATATTTTATTTTCGTTCTTCTCTGCTCTCTCTTTTCGATGGTGTTATCCTCATGTATCGTCCTTATATAACCTTGGCTGTTGCTTTAGTTAACAGCAAACAAGTAAATCGAGACCGTCCACTATATTACTACTGACAAAAAACGTACAAACGACGTAATGCACTTTCCTATAGGAACGATACACTAAAAAAGAAACATCGATGTCCTGCAAAATGCTGACTTGTACACGTCACGTGTCTATCACAATGCTGACTTGTACACGTCACGTGTCTATAACAATGCTGACTTGTACACGTCACGTGTCTATCAGTGCTGAAATAACAAGATAATATTAAATATAACAACACTTATAGCCACTTACGTTGTGGATTGTCGATGAACTTGACCTTGACGGTGAAACCTTGACCTTGGACTGGTATTCTGTTCTGTATGAGAAGGACGTTCTGTGACGATACCAAAACTCTCCGGGGTTTTGATTGGCCACAAAATGTCATGTACCTTTGGTTAAGGGTGAGGTGATGGTCAGCAGGAGGTGGAAAAAACTGGCCATTCATCTCCCATCCATCTACTAGCTACAATTGGAAAAATGTATGCGCTTAAAACTAATTCCGCCAAAGGCTAGGAGCGAAGGAAAATAAAATATTCATAATAAAAAAATACACACCACAGCCATTTCTAGATATAAAATAAAGATTAAAAAAGCGTGTATGCAATTATGTGAAATAAACAATCACTTTCAGGAAATGCTAGTTTTCTTCCATACATCCGTTTCAGTAGAGGACAATCGTCTCAGGCGTTGTCGTGCCTCTTTCTATTTTGATAAATCACAGCGTCAAAACAATAAGATATATTCAGATCTCAAAACGAGTCACAAATTAAAATTAAAATCGAACTAGCATACAGTTTCATCCTATATTATAATTACCGTTGATCTTTTCTTAAACTTATATATTGGAACTCAAGAACGGGATTACTCACTTTTCAAGTATATTCGAAGCAGCCATATTTGAACAATGACATCTCGATGAAATTTGGCAATATATATGTTTATGTTTTTAACAATTTACAACAAATAACGCAGTCTTCAGCCCTTTCACAGAATGCCATAGCATATTGTTTATTCATATTGTTTTCCCCCTTCAAGTATGCAACGCGTCATTGAAACATCATGTCCATTATAAAACACTGTTTACACGTTTTACGGATGTCGTAAAATGGACAGAGAGTGTTTCCGGTACAATCTGAATTGGGCTAATGCCGGATTTAATCGAAACTTCGTGGTACTTTACCAGTCACGTTTGGAAACCTTTTGCAAGATGTATGAGATTCAATATTATATAGAAAATATGTTTAATACCCTCAATGTGGGTTTGCACATTACGAATAAGGACACTTCGTTGAATATCGCCTTCCAGATACATGTTTTAGCTTCAATTTCTTTATAAACTCTTAGGAAACAATTGGCAGTCGTTAAATCTGACGAGAGTCTTTTATTCGCCTACGAGGACGCATCCCGCCTCATAAAATGTCCAACATACTTGACCGTGTTACCGGCCGCAAACCTTTCAATTATAAACAGCGGCAATTCCTTAATGGGAAAAGCTACCGGAAGTAAAAATATGAAAAAAGCGTCTTCGTAAAAGGTTACATTTCTATAGTGAGAGTCTTCATCAGACACACAAAGGGCCGGGTTTTACCAGTTGATACATACCGCAGCAAGACCGCCCGCCTCACAATCCACGTTAAAGTCCAGGAACTCAAGCTCTATTAACTTCTCCGGAAGTGAAATTAAATAAAGTCCACATACACTTCCGCTTCCATCTGCCACAAATTTGTATTCGCCAGCGAAACTTTGCATGTCCATACATTCTGTAATAAAGGCCAAGTTAAGCATAGGTCATAGTATTTCTCTTAATATGTTGTAGAGGAAATGATATTTGATCAAGGTTAATGTATCCGAAAGTGTCCCTGTTTATTGGCAAGGTTTATGGCTTTTATATAGTAATAGAAAAATGTACTTTTCAATACAAGTTAATGTAAGTTTAATAACTAAGTATAGAATACATTCTTTGTCATGAAGAGGCCTATCATAATATGGTTTGAATAAAAAAAAATGAGGGGGGGGGGGGGGGGGGCATTTACGCTTCAGAAACAGTTTTTCATGCATCCTTCTTATCTTCTTATTCATATTTTAACTGACTAAAAACGTAGTTAAACTGTGACTTACGAACAAGTGTGGGGGTATTCCGTAAATTGCGCTTTAAAGAAGAACGTTTCTGCAAAGAAAAGGAAAAAAACCACATCAGATAATATGAGAATATCAAATACAGGTAGGTCATTTAGATGTTGATCTGCAAGCTATTTTCTCTCTACCGCTCTTCCCCCCCCCCCCCCCCCCCCCCCCCCCCTGAAGTGTGTTACGAACCAAAAATGACTGGCCTTAATATTTACTATAACTTGACCATGGCCAGTATCCATGAAACCGTTCGCATGCTCAACAATGGATTTTGAGCTTATAACAGCTTTCCTCTGACTCGCTCAATCAAAACTTCAATTGTAAACAGTGTAAGCATTTGGCTTGAAGTCTGAAATCCCTTCAAGTCATTGACAAATTTTAATATTTCTATTCATATTACCGGAACAAGAAACAGGGCTTGAGAACAAACAGAGTCTGAGTTTAAGGATACGAATGAATAGGGTTCAGATGTCATAGGTAATCAAAAACAAGTTTCAATAGTTTTCATAACATTTCCATAATGTATAATCGTGATGGATGTTTGTCAATTTCATTTAACATTTAACAATGACTGGAGGCTGATAAAGCATCGTTCTGGATGAGAAAAAAAGGTGTTGTAGCTTAATTGAGAAGCAACTAATGCAGCATCAGTATGGCATTCAATGGTCGTGAGTGGCAACTGCTATTTCTCAATAATCTTTAATGTCGGACTTAAGTTTTCTCAGAGAGTTACCAAGCGCATATTTCAGCATACATTATTTACAGTGCCGTTTTGCTAATTGTTGTGTGTTTTACGATGTTGAATGGTTCAGTGACATACAATTTGCCCTGCCTCAAAATACATTTCAGGCGGCCATTTTGTTTGTTTACATATTCCTACACCTGAAACAGGCTGTTGTAATTATAGTCGAGCAGTTGTGATTATAGCCTATATAATTACACTTGCCCTCTAAGACTGTTGTAATGGGACGGCGCGGGGGCAAATGTAAATATATGGAAGTTCTTTGGTCACCATCATAAACTATTTGGAAAATAATATATATATTCCCATGTGCGTTTTTCTTTTATTACGTTCATTAGTATGCTTGTGCTTTTCGCTGTCACCACACCGGCTGACATTTGATGTGACTCGGATTTAAAATTAATGCATAAACAGCGTGACATGAAAAGACGCTTATCCTTCCCGAGCACATGGGTACATTCTCCTAATTTTATCATTCGTGTTAGTCCTTCCTTTAATCACATTTTGTCAAATATTTATTGATTTTGAGTTTTAATTCCGTTTCTTTAAACTATATTGTACACTTTAGATATTAGAGTGTTATAAGGATAAAAAACGTATTTAAAATATGTATTTGGATTTTATCATTTGAAGATCGAAAACATGAAAACCTTGATGACGTCAAATCGGTAATATAAATATAATTATATTCACACGTAATATGAATGTAGTAACGTGACAGGGATTGATTTTGTGGTAATCACCTGTATGACATTTATCGTCAGAAACAAAGTTCACCTACTTCTAGGTTTCTGTGTCAAGGCACCTGGCATTATAAGAAACCTTCTCCGGAAAGCTCGAAGTGAACGATACAGAAATAGTTTAATGATTATCATTATCCGAAAGAATGTCTTGTTAAATTGAGATACTAACTCTAAACCAGACGTCTTTTTTGCGTCATAAATGAATGTGTGAATACACAATGAGTAATAAGCTAATTAGAGGTGTCGTTACACCTAAACACCCGCGGTTCCTTCCGCTTCTGACATCCGCGTCCGTTAATTACATGTACCGGGTCGTAAATTAGATTTATATAATCATTTCCGTATTTATGTATTCATTAATAACCACATCTCTGACGTTAATTGTGTAACTTAATGTCGGATTGTCATATGAAAATCCGGAAAAATTTGAATTTAATGTTTAACTGATGTACCAAGTAGCTTCTGTAGCTCTTATTTGTGATTATTACGGAGCAGTATAACAAAGCCCTAGACTAATTGCTCCGAGCCAGACGTAAAGAACCTGTCAAGGCCGAGTGTCACAGACAATGACCATAAAAATGGCCAGTACAACAGGACGGTCCAAGCGGTTACACAGATGTTGTCATCCTGAAATAAGCTATTTTAGGTTAAATGTTTGGCGATATTTGTGTTGCATTATTGTTTTTACATTAGTATTTACGTTTTGTTTGTCGCAGTATCATGCTACGTATTTTGTTCACCATTTTAATATCAATAATTGTTTAACATTACGTAGTTGTGACGTTAACAATGCTTACACTATTGGGTCCGGGGGGACGGTAGACGGATCTGCCGTATGAAGGTCGATGATGATTGGTCTGCAAACGTGAGTTGGATGGCATTAAAAAACCCAGCAATTTTCTATGGTATTCTTCCTCACTTTTTTTGAATAGTTACGTTATATAATGTATACCGGGGAATTTTCGCCCTGTCAAATGTTTGAACTTCGACAGTTAATTCCGTGTTCGCCCAATGTTAAATCCGCCATTCACATTTAATTACTATGTATATGATGTTGTTAACAAACGTTTGCTGTATTTATGAATTCGCCCCCATTACTGAGGGCGAAAACGCGTATGTTAATCTGCAGCAAAATTCCCCGGTATAATAATAATAATTCGAGGTTCTTATATACCACTTTATCACAACCTAGTTCGTAGTTCGTCTCAAAGCGTTTCACAAGTTATTATCCGTGGTTATAGAGCCTTTGCAACCAGCCACTATCTTTCTCAACTCCCTGGGGAGCAAACAGCCGGAGCTGCCATTTCTGTACTCACAGCTAGCATTCTACAATTCTAGCGCTGCCCAACCACGTACTCATTTACAGCTTAGTAGACTGGAACAAGTAAAGTATAATACTCAAAGATACAACACAGTGCCGTGCTGTGACTCGAACACGCAACCCTTCGGTCACGAGCCCGGCGTCCTACCACTACACTACTGTGCCTTCTGGTATACAGTATTTGCCTGTCAGAGACGTTAAATAAAATATAAATAAACCAAAGTATGATAGTGAGTATTTACCGAGTTATAAATAAAATACACGGAAAAATAATTACTAGAAATATGTTGACAATGCAGAAACAAACTTAGCAAAGATAAGCAACATATGCAAAGCTTAGGTCAGGAAAAAAGTAGAAGAGCTCATTTAAATGTTTTTATTTTTCAGTCATTACCCAGAAAAGCGCAAATGTGGTGTTTGTGCACATATTTTATACATATGATACTAATCTAAACCTATTATATAATGAATAATATAGAGTGTTTACAGTCACCATGGGTTTATGGCATATGTTCAGTTTTTTTTTATATGTCCCAAATTTCTACAAATCAAAATTGTCGTTCTGCAAATCCTATTTACCCATCAATGTATCAGTTTAAAATCGGTTATTTGACAGGCTATCCTTCAAGTGTCATGATTTTTTGTTTCTAGACGTTAGTGGCGGAGGTTTGTTACAATTGTTTTTGTGTTTTTTTTTGCAATATGTTACATGTACAATCATTTAAATCACGAGGTGCGATAATTACCTTTACGAATACATTTACCTGTGAGTTTGCACCATAAAAAACATTGAAATGCTTTAACAAGTTTCGAGGATATCGTGAAATGTATAACGAAGTAAATCTTACACAAATGATTGACGATACATATGTTATACTGGCCAGTTTGTATATCTATTATATGATATTAGATATGTCTATACCTACCATCAATATATAGTCAGCAAGCGTATATAACGACCGCTTGTCTATAACAACCACCTGTCTATAACTATCACCTGTCTATAACAACCACATGCCTGTAACAACTATCTGTATATAATTTCTAACTGTCCATATATCTCACATAGTTTTTAGCTACCTTCTTACTTTAACAGATTTCCTTTTTCACATAAATATTGTAACTTCATGGAGAAATACCTATTCACCTGCTCTGTAATGTATCGCATAGAAACCAATGCTTTGGTTTGCTTGTGTTTAACGTCCTATTAACGGCTATGGTTATTTAAGGACGTGCCAGGTTTTTGGAGGACAGCCGGAGTTCCCGGTGAAAAAACTCTGACCTTCAGAAGTGACCTGGCGACTGCCCCACGTAGGTCTCGAACCTGAGATCCAGTGGTGGAGGGATAATGGTCGCCGAATGGCAGACGCCTTAACCACTTGACCACCGCGGCCCTAAACCAATGCAATAGTCAACACGCAGATACTTGATGCAAGGGATTCCCGAAGTAAGCAACGTACATATACAATTACACGTATTGAAATAACTGGTTAAAAAGCCTAACATAAATCGCCCCTAACGTAAAGGGTCGAGCCCACCCCTACAGCACAGAGGAATTAAAACACTATCAAACGGTCTCAAAGCTGACCGCGACTGGTCAGATATTTTGTCCTGGTGTCTACAAGTAGTACGATAAAGTGGTTTATTATCTTCCCGTCTTCTACAATTGATTTTTTGATGTATCTATTTATAGTAAAGCTGAAGGAGTTCAAAATTACAACCTTTAGAAGGGGACAGTGCCTTTCGTTCATAAATGTCTTCGTGAGTAAACAATAATAACGATTTTACATTGGTTCCTAATTCGAAATATCGTGTTTCCAATCAGGGCGCCATTACAGCATATTACTAAGATCCCTGCGGTAATTAAGATCATTTGTGCCAATCAATTTCCACCATTTGCCCAGACTGGTAGTAAAATTGGCCACTCATCCTTGACACAGCGTAATCCTGGACACAGCACTCTGACAAATACGCGACTTCTATCTGCTGTGATATCGGGGACGACTACTATCTTGGGGGACTGTCATCTGGGCTAACTGCTATATGGGGTGACNGGGGGGGTTGCTACTATATGGGATGACTTCTATCTGAGCTAACTGCCAGCTATCTGGGCTAACTGCTTTCTGGGGCGACTGGTATGTTATCTGGGATTACTGTTATCTGATGCGATTGCTATATGGGGTGATTACTATATGGGGTGACCGCTATCTGGGGTGACTACTATCTGGGATGACTGCTATTTTGGGTGACTGCTAGCGGTGACTAGAATTGTATTCAAATCCAAAATTACGTGTTTAAAATGTTCACGGTTTTGTATTATAGGCTGAAGTCATTAGTAAGTGAGTCACAAATATTTGCGGTATATGATGAGAAGTTTTTTTTGCGATTTCATCAACTTACGAATATAGATATAATCAGATATTCGTAAACATCTACTGTCATATGGCACATTTATTGTATTGAATGACAAAACATGACAGATATTTATTACACATGCTGTTTCAGTAAGAAGTATGGAAAAAATGTAAGTTACAATTCATAAGCTTATCATGCTAAGTGCCTCGTTTTATGAAGAGTGATTTGTTCCCGAAATAAAAAAAATAAGCAAATAGAAGCCTGCATATTGAAACCGAAAGTTCATGACGAAGGTTTGATGTATTAATGGCGATTTACGGTCATTCGTGATTCCTGTTTTAGATAAAAAGTCAGAATAATCTTGATCTAGAAATATAAAACTGAAATGCAAAAACACAGTCAGTATTTGTTCATTAAAGGAATAACGATTTTCGCGACCAAAAATGATTCAGTGAGAATTGTCTGCATTTTTGTTTCTTTTTAGAAAAAAAACCTGCCAGCTGATCTGATCTCGAAATACAAAATTACAATGTCAAAACACAGTAAATACATGCACGCCACCGAAAGTTACGATGATGGTTCGATGTAAGAATGGCGTTTTCGATTATTTGTAAACCAGTGAATCAGTTGATTAATTATAATTGTTTTTGTCTCTGTTCTATAAAATGTCAAGTTGTCAGTTAACACATTTAGTATATAAATGTTATATCTGTACGATTTACGAGGTAATACCAGACGATATATAACAGGAAGTGGAAAGTCATACAATAAAAAGAACGGTAGCAAATTAATGGTGCCGGCGGTGGGACGCTTCCAATCGCGTTAAGTGTTCCTCTGTGAAACATTGCTCTCGTTTACGTCCTAATGTTGGCGTCATTAACGAAATTAGATTGTTACGATATGGCTTAGCATGACTTATGTTTCTGACCTTTTTATCTAAAGAATCCTGCGTAAACGCTCGTGATGCATCCTTACAGGCTGTCGCGGTTCCAGGGCAGCAGAAGCTTAAACCGTGTTACATAATAAAATGTTTATAGAGACTTTTTACTTTGGCTCGTTCTTCATATGTTTCAAAACACTTGTTGCGTGGATTTTCATTCTTTTGACTAAGTATCAGTGATGATTTCAATATTGACAAAATGGCAATACGGAGCAATATATTTCTGCATCATCAAACTGAATTTTTAAATCGGCGCTTCGTTACTTCGTTTCGAGTAGCTGTTGTCTTTAATCAGAAATTTAATCTGATATCCACTTGTTTTGCATTCGTAAAGTTTATATTCTACGACATTTAGTGTAGTTTTATAAAAAAAAGGAATTACTCATATATTTTTTTTGAAACTATTTCATTGTTAAATCACCAGAAAAAATGCTGTTGTTCGCACTGGAACTTGAACAGATCGATTTAGGACAAAGAGCATCGCACAACGTCATCGTGCAATTTGATTAAATTAGGAGATATTTTATTTGCAATCAATAGCTAGCTAACCCCCCTTAAACATTCTCCGTTAGATACCTGCTGAGTAGAACATCCGTCAGAGAAATGTAGATATCCTTAACACGTTTCAGGTGTTTGACTTGCAATCTCAATTGACCTTTCGCTTTCGCGTTTGGTTTCCATATTGGTCCGTCTTTACTATACAATAAACTGTCTAGATGTGAAACATTTTCCCTCTTGAGAGGCTGAGGCTAAGCGACAGACAAATCAGACATCATCCAGGAAATGAATACCGCATTAACGACACTTATTTCATAACAGAGCCATTATAGTATAGGTCCATAGAGTTTAATAAAAAAAATGTGTGACAGACATAATATATCAAATAAGACAGCGGTAAAACTGCTACTGAACGACGGCAGGAAAAATAAAACAGTAACCGACGGGATACTGGTTACTATAGCTAATATACTAGTGTGAGACCTTATGTTGAACTATCTAATGTTTGAGGTTAAAATATTAAACGACCTCCTGTCTAGAACACCATGGCGTCGTCTTAGTTTATTACAATCATTTAAAATGATGTATCCGGGATTAGGTTAGCTAGTAAACATGTCACCGTTTGTTTTGGACCTAACTGCAGCAAACCCCATAATAAACCATATCCTTATTCCAACAAGGATCACCAGTTGCCAGTATAATGTGACTGGGTGGAATGGTGTGCTTGGTGCTTTCGGCATGGTATTTCAGTGAGATAGCACTATAAAGTCGGCATCATATCCGGGCTATCACAAGAAGGCAAGAACACCAACATACACTGTCTCCGGCACACAGCAGACATGTACATAGAGATTAGCACATGCCTTTTCCATATCTCACCCAGTATCAAACCGAGACTCCAATATCAGCCCGAGGGCCGAAGGCCTGAGTGCTGATATTGGTCGAGGGTTGATACTGAGTGTGATATGGAAAAAGGCATGTTTTATTCTGTTTATTACATACTTACTAATAAAATAAGGATAGATCTATTATTTTATGATCTTTTTTTCGTTTGCAATATTGAAAAATGAAAAATTTCCCAAAGGGGTGTGATAGGGGTTTTCCGGGCTGATACGGAGAGGGCTGATACGGAATTTGGGGTGTGATACGGCGAGGGCTGGTATGGGTTAGAGCAATTGAGCCGTATCGTATATACAAAAATTCGTATTTACTATTAAGAATATAATAAACATACATAACACCATAGCGGGCTTCAAGCAATACGGATGTAACCAGTTTGCGTTTATACCGGCATGAAAATTACCAAAACGCAGTTCAATCCATATGTCGTTGTCAAAAGACAAACGAGGAAATGATGACATTGCATATTTCTATAACGAAGGATCTTAACAGATGAAAATAAAAGATTAAAATGTATCTCAAACGTTTGCATTTGTCATTTTTTTCTTTCCTCACTTAAATTGAAAATTACTTTAAATAAGTGATACCCTTAATTAAAATTATTCATTTTGCTTTTGATGCCAATTCGCTCCCCGACTTGCGTTTTTAGCAATACCACATTTAATTTTTCAATGTGAATCTTTTTATATAGCTTAACACTCTTATTTAATTTGCATTTTTTTATTGGAAACTTCCAAAGCACCACGCTACGTTCCTTGCTCCCTCGTTCACTTGGCGTTGTGGATGTCTAATTAATGGCCATCGAATAAGCACGAGGAAAGTGGATGACAGCAACGTTGTTCTTTCGATATGATGGAAAAAAACCATGAAAGCGTGGTAGACATATTGTTTGGGACTATTCTTGAAAGATTTGTTTTGTCAAATATTCCGGCGATTGTTGAAGAATGACAGAAGACGAAGTGGTACATGTTTCAGCATCAGTGGTTTTCCTATGGTCGTGTTGCCCATTGATCACATCATTGGCCAATCTGCCCATTCAGTCCTTTTCATTAGCTTGCTCATTTATCCAGAACGTATCATAAAACAAACACACGTACGTACTTATAGAGTGGTTTACAAGGCCATACTCTATCATCATCAATCAATGCGCTATAATATAAAACAGGCGATAAGGTGGTAATTTGACTTCCGCTGGGGTGGAAAAATTACTTCCGCGACATTGAACTGATCGGATGTTGTTTGTTGGTTTGTTTTGGGATCTAACGTTCCCAGAATAACTAAGGTATATGGAAGTATTATATAAGAGATGTTTTGGCTATCGTAGAAACGACTTTGAATAAAGACGATGAGAACTGATTTTGGAGGGAATCGTTGATGATAAAGAGACAGTGGTATAAAATTTTGTTCATCGATTACTTCTTCCTGGTATCCCTACAATTTAATAAAACAAATCGTAATTTGAACTCAAACTCGACAAATCTAGGTCAGCATAAAAAGAAAGCAAAGACATATAGGCCCTTTACCAGTACAATGGGAAAAAGAACAGATGTTGCGGAAGGATAAATACATAACAAAGATGTAAACAAATAGAGTTAACATAGAAGCATACGACAGACATAATAAAATTTTTTATCAAGATTTAACAAACAAACAAATGAAATTCTATATTGTAATACAATGTATGCACATAATTAAGGCAGTGTGTATCATGTATATGATGCAGAAAGAAAAAATAAATAACTTACAAAAAATATAGTAAACTGCAGACTTCAAAATGAGCTCGAAACTTGATGAACAAACAAAAATACCAGACGAATAAAATATAACACATCATAGATAAAAAAATAACAAAGATCTAACAAAGAAAAGCAACAAAATCCCGTTATCCACAAAGATCATAAAACACTTTGCAAAATAACGTGGTTCATGTTCATGGTAACATGCTTCCCAATGCAGAAATGAGTCACAATACAATAAAAGGGTACTGAGGGATACTTGATTCTTAACTGTCAATAACTGGTAGTAAAGTCTGTGGGAAGTCAAAGTTATAAATATTGAGGGGTTCTTCATGGTGACTGATGGTGTGTTCGAGTAACAACGCGGATGCCCATCTTTGTCAACCATGTTTAATAGACTGCCAGAACGAGGAGTTGGGGGTGGGGGTGGGGGGCAACCATAACAGCTTGTAGGTGTATGCAGTGAGGATTGAGTGTTCAATCTGAAGATAAAATATTCATATTTATATAACTAATATAGCGTCCTCAATCAGACTGGTGAAACATATTCAGACACATATTTCATACTGTCAACACCAGATTGTGACATGTGTTTAGAAAAGGGGTTCCGAAATTCCTATAACAAAGGAAACATAAATATTGATTCGATAGTTAGGAGAAAATTGTTCTAGTACATCGAATTGTTTCGGCCCCTAACTGTGCCCTGTCATCATATGTTATAATGTAGCCGTCATTTGTTACACTTGGTATACGGTAGCATTTCCGTTCCTCATTCAGTACGCATAAATCGATTACATATTAAACAAAGGTACGCATAAATCGATTACATATTAAGCACAGGTACGCACATGGCCACACACTGGATGTGGTCATAACGAGGAAAGATAACTCAGTCATTCATGGAGCTATTTCAGTGATTGATCCATGACTAAGTGGTGTAAAGAGGAACCAATCTGGTGATCATCTTGTTGTCCACACAAACACTGAATTGTAGTAAGCCAGCTCGTGCAAGGAAAGAAGTGAGCTTCCGGAAATTCCGTAAAATTTCAATACCAGATTTCAACAATGACATTCAGTCTTGTTCCGCCCTTCAATCTACTGAAGGTGAGGTTGATGATCTTATTGAAGCATACACATTTGGTATAGAAACCCTTATAGAGAAACACGCACCTCTGCAAACTAAGGTGATAACTGTGAGACCAAATGCCCCGTGGTATAATGAAAATCTCCGCGTGGAAAAACAGAAACGTAGACAAGCAGAGAGACAGTGGCGACGGACCAAATTAAAAGCCAACTTTTTCGACTCACCAAAAACCTAATGGGACAGAAAGGTGAAATTATCCTACCAAGCTGTAATTCTGAAAAAGAATCAGCTCAATCAGGAAAAATATTACCGAAGTGAACACCTCTGCTGACATTGACATCTCTGTCATGACTGCTGACATTGCATTTGATGGGAAACCATTGACAAAGCTCTCACCAACAACCCAGGACGAGTTGCGCAACATTATCATGACCTCGCAATCGAAGTCCTGTGAGCTTGATCCACTGCCTACAGATTTATTAAAGCAATGTCTTGAAGCACTGCTCCCTTTGATTACCGCAATCATGAACAAATCATTGGTTGAGTCAAAGGTTCCATTATGTTTCAAGAAGGCACATGTCAGACCATTGTTAAAAATGCCTGGAATGGACAAGGAGGAGTTGAAAAACTACCGCCTAGTTTCATATCTGCCTTTTCTGTCTAAGATCTTGGAGAAGGTTGTGTCCCGGCGTTTAGAGGTTCATCTCCATGCAAACAGTCTCCATGACAACATGCAATCGGCCTACCGCATGGGACACTCTACTGAGACGGCCATCCTACGTGTACATAGTGGTATAGCTTCTGCATTGGATAACAAGTGCAGAGCGGTGCTTGTCGTGCTGGACTTGTCAGCTGCATTTGACGTCATCGACCATGGCATACTTTATAAACGTCTGGAATACTCTTATGGAGTGCCTGATCCCGCACTATGCTGGATACAGTCATACCTGAGTGAACGACGACAGTGTGTCAGGATCAGGAACATCGGCTGTATTCGGCAGTTTCTAACTGCAAATGCATGCAAGATTTTGGTGCATTCACTTGTTACCTCTCGGTTGAATTATGTTGACGCCTTGCTCTGTGGTATATCTGACAAACTAACTAGTCGTCTGCAGATGGTCCAGAAAACTGCAGCACGGCTAGTTACTCGTACTAGAAAGAGAGAGCGCATCACACCTGCGCTTTATTCGTTGCACTGGTTACCTGTACGATACAGATCGCAGTACAAAATGCTGGTATACACATACAAGGCACTGAATGGAACAGCTCCTCCGTACCTACATATGCTTGTTACACTGTATCAGCCGTCAAGATCACTGCGGTCGTAGTCAGAATCTTTGTTGTGTCCCATAATCTCGTATTGTGATCTACGGAAACAGATGCTTTGGGAGGGTTTCGGCTACGTTGTGGAATAGCTTACCATCTGCTATTAGGAAGTCAAATGCCCTGGCCAAGTTCAAGAGGGACATAAAAACTCGCCTCTTCACGTCTGCATTTTAGAATCTTTGCAAAGACGTCATGTAAATACCAACCTTTTATTTGTTTAATTATGTTCACATTGCTTGTTAAATGTATGAAAGTGATTGCGAGCCTTTGTTGTTTGTTTTCACAATTATAACCATTACTATCATCCAAATGTTGTAAAGCACCTTAGAGTAATTTAATGTTGTATATTATTATTATAAGTCGATTACATATTAAACATAGGTACGCATAAATCGATTACATATTAAACACAGGTACGCATAAATTGATAACATTTTACACAAAGGTACGCATATCGATTGATTTAAGACCCATGTAATGTTAACATATCCCTAATACCTGAACAAATCGTTTCTGGAAAGAAACACTTATCGGGATATTATTACAGGAGAGATGAATCTAGTTTTGTTGTGCGGAAATGTCCGCTGTCTGTTTAGTGTCATGTCCTTTTTATAATAAAAAATCCTTAAATTTCTACGCACATTTCACGTTAAATAGTATTCTTACTATTCAGAAACTACTCGTTATATTTAGATTTTCCAGACTAGCATCTTACTGTCTTTTACTTCAAAATGATGTTTCAATTAGACTTGAAGGCAAAACAAATGTGTGTTTCACCCTGGATATTCCTGCCGACCCTTGAACATTTATCACTTAAAAGCATCCACAATTAATTAGTTAGCCAGCCAAAGCTAGTAGTTACTTTAAAATGTACTTCCTTCCTACTCCGGGAGCCTGACCCTATTCACAAATACACATATACAAGGGTTTGCTTCTGACTACATGATTGGAGAATCCTCTGATGTCAGCTCAGTACATTTAAAAACAATAATGCATAACATAATTATTATTGACAGCTAACTAGCTAGTATAAAGTGTGGAAGAGCAATGCAAAATTTGAAATAATGTATCCTATTGATACATGAAAATACGAATTTGAAATTGAAATAAAATCATTTGCCTACCGACCTACCCTATTATTTTGTTTTGGCACGTTTTGCTGAAACACACAAAATGTTTGTTTTGCCTAAGGCCAGCACCCTGCCATGCATCACCGACAAACAGAAGCTGTTATTTCATTTTTTTGTCACCAGAACGCCGGTAGATTAAAACTGTATTGCTCACTGTGTGGGTGTATCACTTGTGTCACCACATCAAGTGTTTAGCTATCACGTCGCAATGGCCTCTGTTACTAGAAAACTAAATAATTTTACTTCTCAGTACGGTCAGATCGTCCAGTTTCCGTATGGTTATGTCATCTATTTCCCGTCTGGCCAACTCGCAGTCGCGTTCAACCAGACGCTTGATCACTGTAATTAATTGTTCGGCGTAGCTTGCGCAGACGACAAGAGTCTGGTTGAAGGAGACAAGCCAACTTGTTCATTTTTCGTATGGCCAACTTGTCCATTTCCCGTATGGCCATCTCGTCCTTTTCCCGTATGGCCATCTCGTCCATTTTTTGTATGGCCATCTCGTCCAATACCCGTATGACCATCTCGTCCATTTCCCGTATGGCCATCTCGTCCATTATGGACACATCAGTGGTAAGGTATTAAATCTTACCAGAATGACGTTAATGCCTATCCATTCCGTACGAGAGCATTATAGCATTTAAGTAAGATGACACTAATAGTAACATAGCAAGTGATGCAACGTATGAGAAATGAGAAAATACCATCCAAACCGACACTTACATATTAATCAGAAGGTATAAATGATTTGTGATTCGCGTGATGAGACGCTAATTATATAAAATGATATTTCACTTCACAAATGTGCTTGCTGTTTTTACTGAAACAGATGAAGTGACACACATGCATTAAACACATTATGTTTGATTTATCACTGGGAATGACATAATACATTTCAGATAGTCTTTTTATATTTATCATAATTACCTTAAAATAATTTTGTGGTATCACGTATGCGTATTGTACGTCATCTGAAAATCAAAACCGTTACACATTTGTCACGTGGTTGGATTTCAAAGATGACGAACGGAGTAGGTCAAGAACCCGCTAACGTTAAATCATACATCAACCTACAATAGGATTTATGTTTCCGGAGAAGGATTTCTACCACAAAACTCATTTCAGGTTTGACGTAATCATCAGCTCGATTCCCAAACCAATGACGTTATTTTTGGCTATCACATGTCATGTATATATATCTAGACCAAGAGGTGTACCGTCATACATCAACATCATTTCAAAGTCGACAAAATTAATTAGAGAATGGTGTTTATCTGTTTATACATTAATTAGAGAATGGTGTATATCTGTTTATACATTAATTAGACAATGGTGTATATCTGTTTATACATTAATTAGAGAAAGGTGTATATCTGTTTATACATTAATTAGAGAATGGTGTATATCTATTTATACATTAATTAGAGAATGGTGTATATATGTTTATTCATTAATTAGAGAATGGTGTATATCTATTTATACATTAATTAGAGAAATGTGTATATCTGTTTATACATTAATTAGAGAATGGTGTATATCTATTTATACCTGAGTTAGAGAATGGTGTATATCTGTTTATACATTAATTAGACAATGGTGTATATCTGTTTATACATTAATTAGATAAAGGTGTATATCTGTTTATCTATTTATACATTAATTAGAGAATGGTGTATATCTGTTTATACATTAATTAGCGAATGGTGTATTTATGTTTATATATTAATTAGAGAATGGTGTATATCTATTTATACATGAATTAGAGAATGGTGTATATCTATTTATACATGAGTTAGAGAATGGTGTATATCTATTTATACATGAATTAGAGAATGGTGTATATCTATTAGTACACTAATTAGAGAATGGTGTATATCTATTAATACACTAATTAGAGAATGGTGTATATCTATTTATACATGAATTAGAGAATGGTGTATATCTATTTATACATTAATTAGAGAATGGTGTATATCTGTTTCTGAAGAACATTCATCATTGCATACTTTCATTATGGTTTGCTCGACCACAGATTGTCATACGAGTCCATCATTTCAAATGCTTTCTACAACCACAGGTTGTCACAGATTCTCAACTGATTACACCGTAATGCAATATTAACCACAAATTACCTAAAGAGGGCGCTGCTGTACAAATACGGAAAAACCTAATATCGTCATTGTGCCATTGTGCTTTGACATTTTGTATCAATACTATGTGAAATGAAGTTTATTAAAAAGAATGTCGATATAAAGTTGACAACACATGGTGTCGCATCCTCCATATACGTATATATTTGTAACTAAATTTTCTAGTTTGTCACTCTGTAACATGCATCGAATTCGTCTACGCGTCGTTTCCATGGTGATGTCGGAGTACAGACGATGTGTGTAGCGTAATACCTTACCTTCTTTACATGGAAAATTTGTTCCAGATTAGTGTTGAACGTTTGCTCATGTGAGGAAGTCTATTGGCTCTATGTCTGTATAAGGTGAGCGGGTGGAATGATGTGCTTGGTGCTGGGAGGTTTCAGGGAGGTAGTTATCTAAAATCTGTATCAGATCCGGGCTATCGCAAGAAGGCAATAACACCCAACATACCCCGCCTACAGCACTCATACACAAATACATTACACAAGAGGAGGAGGGAGACCCTTAAATGACCAAATGAACTGGTTAACGATATTAAATCCCTTAAAACAAAAACAAAAAAAAGTCTAGATAAAACATAATGGCTTAAGATATTTTTAAATTACAGCAGATCGTTTGTTGATTTAAAAAAAAAAGAACATCACAATCGCCAACAGGTTTTTTAAAATATAATTTGATATAAATATTACGGATGTGACGTAAGCTCTGACAACTTAGGGTTTAGGGTGCACGAAAATGTAGGACTACTCTTCCCTCAAAATTAAAACGTTTAAAAGACAGGGTCTATCGATAACAAACATATCGCTTTAATCTACAATAGACAGCATCTGGAGACACCAACGGATAACGTTGTAGGAAGTACTCATATAACAGAGGAAATACAAAACATTTCTTAAATGTCATTTGTAGAATTTGGGTAAGTCTTACACTGTTGGCGTCCCTCCGTTACAGAACAAATACGACCCACTCATTCTGCTTTTGATATTTGATCAATTACTCATTAAATTGATTTAAGCTCCAAACGCATGTGATTGCTTTGTACGAGGATTGATTTAAGACAGAAATAACTTTAACAGGTCAAGGGTGTTTATCGTCAAACTGATGCCGGATAACCTCAGCAATGCTAGTTGTTATAGCATAAGTTTAGAAATCGCTTGATTTGAGATGAACAGATCATCCACAATATCACACCAATGCGTCTTGGTTCTCAGTAGAAGGACGTTTTACCGTCGCGACAATAAGTATGTGAGTGACAAACACTCGAATAACTTCGATTTGAATGACGTGTTGAAACAAGTCTAAAGATTATATGCTACCTGAAGCAGCCGACAGCTTCTTGACAGAAGCAGAACTGTCTGGTTGGTGTGGCTAAGAGCTGAAGTGTCATTATGACGCTATACAAACAGTTGTCCTCAGTAAATGGGCCTGGCCATTTAACTTGGGATGAAGGTCTTATAAAATCCATTATCAGGTATTACGCATGCAGTTGTATTAATGACATGATCACTCGAGACTAAATACGTTCAAATCTTATTGAAGGAAAGAGAAGGGCCAGTCTCAACAGCTTTGTGGTAGTTGTTCTAAACCCTATTGCGATAGAGACAAAGGGTGTCCATTTCTGACGTAGAGAGAGGAAAATGCATAGTCGCAAGAACTTCCAAAGACACGTTAGTTTGTAATGTTTTACGATAGAGCAATTCATTCTAAATGCGTTAAATTAGATACAAGACTTCTGCTAATCCCATAAAATTGTTCCATGCCAAACCCGTTGATAATAAACTTTCGTCGTACCTCGTTGATACGTTAAAATAGAATGTAACATTCAAACTAGAGAGTATTTTTGTTTGGTTTTGCCACTGTTTATTCATATCGACAATGAATTCTGATTTATCTTTTCCTAATTTCGTTCTGTTATTCACTGTTGAAAGACGACATATAGATCAAAGAAACCCCTCTGTTTGGTGTCTAAAACTCTATGATAGTATTCGAGTGTTGTATGGTATTACACGCCATCTGTTTATATAACTTTGTATATTACATCGGAAAGCTTGTGTAATAATGCAATCTATTTTGACAGAAAGTATAGTTTGTTTTTATTTGTGTCTACATATTTAAACGATACACAAAGTCTTTATAAGAATAAACTGTACATTGGTGAGTTTATTTTCTTTCTTTTTTTTTCTTTTTTTTCTTCACATTAATTGTGAAATATATAAAAAATCTTCTTTAGACCGATACATTTGCAAACAACATGCATGGAATCATGTTTGGAATTATGAAGCTTGACGGAATGCTGCACTCAGATCTTGAACATTCCATTTATTGATTATAACATCCATGCTTCCCTTACCCACTATTTAATACCGTAGTTTATTGGGTATTCAAGAATGTGCCCCATTATCATGATTTCCGTAGTGAAGATGTAGACAACCGACAAACAACATTATAACAGATCGTTTCGAAAGATGCAGGTCGATTTAATTACTGACAAGCTTTATGATGGCTGTCATGGTTACATTTAGAAACATGCTATTATTTATAACAAATACAGGTCACTGTTTTTGACCAGGCTCATATATGTGCCTTATTTTTGATGTCACTTACCAAGTTCTCGCTTTGAAGACGTTTCATCATATTGAGCTGGTCTGGATGTACATAGCCTTTGTCGCCGATGAAGCAAGCGACGCCTACCCTTTCTGAACACCTGGTCGTATTATACTTACACTTTTACAAGGGTCTCCATAAAAATATTTACTTTGTTTATATTTTGCTATTTTTAGTTCGAGTTATGGCTGTGTTGACACTACGTCATTGTTGTTTATCAATGTTTGTTACATATGCTTATAACAGCTAAGGCCATGTGACGACGAAGTCCTCAGGTAACGGCGTTAATAATAAGTCATTTTAAGGTACCTTATGTGTGAGCAGTCATTGCATTCACACTGTAGACAGACATTACTCATGGTCATATTATACCAATAACGAGCTAGAATATGGAGTTTTTTTTCTCTCTTGCGTTTCACGAAAGAGCGCACAGGATCATATCACCGACTTTGCTGTGGTTCTTCTTTTGTCAACATCTCGCAAGCAAAGGCTGTTGGTTTAAGGATGTCTGTAAACGATCGGCCCATCACTCCGACAAAGCCATTGTTAAAAAAAAGTGAAAAATGTGCTCAAAATACGTCATTTTCAACATAGTAAAGTATAATGTGAAAGTTGAAGGTATTTAACTTCTATTGTTAGGCACCAGCTTCCTTTTTTCCGCTAATATTTCTGTTCAATCTTTTGCAAGTTTCAGGCTAGAGGTGCTCTGTTCGTCCACCAATTAAACAGCAAAAAGGATCTGAAAATGTGTCTGACAACGGGAAATCTTCAAACCCACACACTCTTCTTAGATAATATGCATTCATGTACTTGTATTCTATATTTGTCTGGTACTCCTGTAGTAATAGGGAATTGCATTCTGTAAACATAGACGACTCCTCAGGTTGTAGAAGGGGTCTTTTTTCCCATTTTCAAAAATGAGTGAATTGCGCGTTAAACGTTGATGCATATCACGAATATACATACATCCCCATCAAAAATGAAATTCCTTTCTCAATATCACCCGCGCCAATAACAAAAGAAGCATATAACATGTATTGGTTAGCCACTCATTTATTCTCGAGAACAGTTTTCCGCAAATTTTAATCTTTCGCGAATAATATTTCCAAAGATAAGGAATCAAGTAATCAGTAATTAAAAATACACGCATCCTTCGAAAATAAAATTCACTCAAAATAATAAAAAATAATCGTAAAAATATTGAACCACAGTATGAATGTTATTAACAGTCGCTGTACATGCAATAAGGCGATTAATGTGTACTGTTGTTGTTTCTATGGAAACCTATTTTAATTGATTGTCACTCCTAAGGCTAGATCCTATTCAATTTATTTGATGTATATTGTTTTGTTTTGAATACTCATCATGCAGCCGATATATATTTATATTTACAGATCTCCTCCGGTCATCATGTAAACTTATAAATATCAAGCTCATTACACAACTCCATGCTGTTGGAAATGAAATTGAAAGCATGATCGAATGGAAGCTCGTGAACATTTTTTCCCCCATTCCTCTAGCGTTCTGCACCAATATATGTAGCACTATTGTTTGGTAGTTTCCCCTAAGGTATTGTTGTAGAATCTCAAAGGGAGAACAATAGCCGATGTTTGTTTTTTAATTACACACGTTAAAGCAGTCAGAGACAGGCTGAGAAATGTCCTCAAATATAATACTTAACTTTGATCACGTAATCACCTGTATGTCTCATAGGCTTACAGCATACTTCATCTGATGAACGTTACATTGCCACTAAAGGTTGGTTATGAGCCAGAAACGCCAAATCTTTTGATATCGCGGAACAAAACATCTGCTGCATTTACATTAGTGTCAATTCTGGTCCTAACTATCTGTTTGTTTATTCAGCGGCACTATATAAGTCACCTCTTACGATAACATATGTAGGGCACAGCAGGACCATCCTTTTACATAATACGCAAGGGATATGTAATGATATTATCCTGAATAAAGAACCCCGTTTGTTTGCATGATCGTTCCCTTATATTTGTCATCAAATGACCTTACCTGTTAATATGACGTTCAAAGGTTCTAGCGTTATTTGGACAGGTCAGAAATGCCGTATGGACACCAACATACCCTGTCTCCACCACACATACAATCAAGCACGCTTACACAACACACATGGAGTCACGTCCTTAAATCACTTTAGCTGTTTATAGGTTGTTTAACAAAACTAAACCAAACCAAACCATATCGGCACGTGGCTCAACTTTAAACAACAACATCACAAAAGTTAAGTCTCCTGACACACCTACTACAGAACCAATTCATTGAAGACAGTCTTTCCGAAAGATCGGTTCAAGTCAAAGTATTATCTAACATGGGGGCATGTTGTGACGATCTATCGTAACCTTTCTCTATAATACCGCCTCGAGTAATCAAAACATTTGTCTGGCAGTGGATTTATCTGATTAGGTGTTTCAGCCAGTGAATTTTGACAGTAAATGAATTTCAAAAGCCCTTAATCTAACTCTGAAACTTCAATGCATTATATGACCAAGGATATATCTTTTTTAATTTTAAAGTTGGGAGAGATAATGCACCAAAGTTAAATATATAAGACTTGCCAATCGGGAGAAGCCGCAGAATCTGACGTTTTTTTCTCTCTTCAATTTGAATTTGAATACTGTATGCCAACATTGGTAAGTGTGCGTAAGATTAACTCAAATCGTTTACCCATCGTCGATAAGACACAAGGTAAGCATGTGTAATTAAGGAAGTTGAAACCAGTAACGGCTTCTGTATGAACACTTAAAATCTTTCTGTTTACAATTCTGACAAATCACTCCCCAAAAACACCGGTCCCTTGTTTTTCTCTAAAAGTAATGTTTGGAAATGCTGCATATTAGACTGATGTTGAATGCTATCTCGGTAAAGCAATATTTTGATTGACATAATATTCAGTATCGGCACAATGTAAAAAATAAAAAATGATTTAGGCTGAATAGGGTGAATCTGTTGAACTAACTACAGCATAAATCATAGACGACGGTATTAACTTGATATTGGTAATGGTTAAAATGTAACTAAATATTGAAACAGGTTACAAGTATTAAACTAGAGTTGTCTCCTTGATACCGCTCTGCTTAACTTTTACCACATCAGGTTATGGATTAGGAAAAATAGCATACGCGTACGCGTTGTTACCCAATATAGCAAGGATGCAAATACCTTCCTGTGTGAGTCGGATCCGGAAAATCAGGTTACGGGTGTTAGTTATATGACTTCTGGAAGACCTCGTTTCGGTTTCGTTGAAACTAACATACAAGCTAGTGAGATGGCCAATCTCTTCTCTGTAGGTTGTACAATTATTATAGTGTTATCATTGTATTACTTCCACACTAACGCCAACATACCACCGCCAGCGCACAGACACTCAAATACACAGACACACAGACATTACACACATGGAGGCACGTCCTTAAATGTCCTTAGCTGTTAATCGGACCATAATAAAACGAAACAATCTGCTTCATCAAAATATTTGTCTGACTTGAGTGGATTTCTTTGATTAACTGTTCAGCGACTGAAAACTGACATTAATTGGATGTCGTATTACTGTGCTTTAACTTGTCTTGTAAATTTCCATTAATTAAACAATGATTGGATTATTCAAAATATTATATCTTGATTTTCTAAATGGCTGGATGGGATCTTTTCTTATCCCTCCCAACTTATGTATGTAAATAAAACTGTCAGACTAACCAATCAGCCATTCCGGCGAGATAAATAAGACTATACAATACGAGACCTCTTAAGAACAGCTTGACGTTGAGACGTCTACATAAACTCGGATACACTGGATGGTGTATTGGTATAAATAGGCTTTATAATTTGTATATAAATACGATGCATACAAATGAAGGAATCTAAGAGTTATTTATGGCATTTTGTTATTTACGCGGCTACATGCATAGGATATTACCATAATCCTCGCCCATAATGCGATGCGAAAGACTTAGTGTTATTGCCATTCTGATCGTGTTTTCATGGCTCAAGATTTTTTTTTTGTGAAGCCAGTGTCGTATCTAGTTAACGACACGAAGTGCTTTTATCTTAACAGAATGATGCAGGAACATTTTAAAAACATATCTTCTACTTGTATACAATTTTACTGTAAATGTTGACGGTAAACTAATGGTAGTTACATAGATTATGCAATATTCGGCTTACCAAACGTGAGGAACTCAGTTCTGAATTAATGAGAGACTGGGGATCGGCTCATCTACAGAATGCTTTGCTTCGGGAGATTAAATTATTTGGCGGAAGTAAGTTACCTCGTCTAATCACTAAAATAGCACCGATTGCATCTTATTTCAATTAAATCTTCTGAGATCACGTTTGGTTAATTAGTTGTTAAAAATGCTAGTTTGAAAAGCGAGAGCATCGATCACAGCCCTTCAGTATCTATCTATTTGTGTACTCGAGTACTACATCAGAAAAATAAGGACAATTTGACTTTCTTGATTTACGATCTCGTTTGGTTGAGCGTCCTATTAACAGCTATGGCCATAAAAGGTGTGCATCTATATGTGTAATATACAGTGTTCGGGCGGTATGTTGATCGTTTGCTTTCTTGTGATAGTATGGATCTGATGATGCCATTTCAGTGAAATGTCATGGCAAAGACACCCAACACAGAATTCCACCCGTTCACATTATACTGACATTAGGTTAACCAGTCTTAAATCCCTTCCAATCAAAGCTTTAAGTGATGCGGTGAGAAACATCTACTAATCGACTTTGGTTTGTGTTCGTCATGGAGCATACCCCATTACATTCATCGCTTTGGAGAACTCTTTGCACCAAGGCCGAATTAAGGTATAGCGAAGTAAATAAGTAGGATTCAGGGGGGAATTGTTTAGAGAAGAAAAAATGAAACAGTCCAGAAAATGATGCAAGGGTTCGATAGATTTCATTTTGGTTAAAATTCCCTGATTCTGTAGGGGGTTCATACATTCGACACCTGTTATGAATTAGACGTAGGTACAAATGTATCAGCAGGTAAAATCCTTTTTAAATTCTCAATTAGCAGTGCTGCAGTTTGCATAATTGAGTATTTGTTTTTTAGTATATTACGTAAATTCTGAAAAAAAACCAACGATGACGTTTGTTTTTCTCGGTAAAGTTCTTTTGTAAATTTCAGCGAATGTAGAAATATGTCCACGCGTAGAAAAAAACCCACTTTAAAATGAAATGTACAGAATTTGTTTGATGACTTTGATGTCATCAGGTTCCGAGATGAGCAAGTACAAAGATCATAAATATCGGTTAAATATGTGTCTCTGTCGGGAAATATAGGGGAACCTAAAAACAATACGTTCCGCGACATCAATTGAAATGTCATGTTCCTACAGTAGCAGTTACGTACGATCTAACCCTATGTAATGTCACTCTCTGTATGCTTTGTACGACCAGTGAGTACTGCCCGCATGTATACTGTCCTACTCTACCGCCGTAAATGTTTCTATTTCACATACATATCCTGTTAGCCGAGGCACGGACAGGCGATAAACGACATTGATGAGTTGACACCCGATCATTGTGGAAGGGACTAGTAAGAGAAGAATCTGTTTTTCCACGATATGTTTCCATTTTTGTCCAACTCAATGAACCTATGTGTGTATCCTATCCTGTGGATATCACTAACTTGTAAGCAATACATTTCTGTAATTAACAAGGTCTTTTGTTACTTTAATGTGCTTTTGAGTAATTCAATGTTTGACTATTTTAAGTATTTTCATTAATCGACAGTGCTATGACAATTTACAGTAAGTAAAAAGTAGGAATTTGATCTGGATAATTTAATTTTTATTTTCCATCTCAAATTGTCAAAGCAAGCAGCATCACGGTAAAGTGGTAATATATTGTTAATACCTTAATTGAAAAAGATCTGTATAGATATATATATACATAAGCCTGCAGGCAAAGTAACCAATATGTCCATACTTAATCACACCGCCTTTCTCAAAAGTACAGACTAATTAGGCATAAAATACAAGCGTTTTTTCGGGCGAATTCCGCAGGTGTCGATGAAACGCCAATACAATCTCAAGTAAAATAAATGATAAAGTTCTACAGGAGACTCTTTACAGATACGTAGACTATATAAACTGTTTCATGCCGACATATTGACTTGAAATTGCATCACTTCAATATAACGATTTGTTAAATGAATCCGTCCATAAGATCTTTAGATGTACTTGAGCACGTAAAGATATTTACTAGGCGTTTTCGTTCACGAAGAGTTACAATATGGCCCTTGGGTATGATAATGGAAGGACTGCATTGCCCTTTAGAAATATGTTTTCAGTTATCGACAGAAAGTCGTGTTTTTGTTATTTTCTATTTGATACGTGAGGAAATCAATTAAAAAGAAACTGTGCAGCAAGTTTATATTTTGTAAGTGCTATTCACTACGCCACCCGACGACCCTTACTTCGGTTACCAATACTTTGAAGCTAACTTTGACGGCGTTAGACAATTATTGGTCGTCTGTGTAATACAGCCTGTAAATATAACTTAAATATGAATGATCATCGTAAGATCAAACTTCATCAAAATTTATTCCAATTACGTCGGGAAAGAAACTCAAAAACCCGAAAGGAAACCGAGCAATTACTGTTGAAAACTGTCGAAATACCGTTAATAATGTGTTGTTAAGCGCCTTTGATCGATTGATTGATTGGTTTTACGTCCGCTTCACTACCGAGTAGTTCGGTTATCCAGCAGACTACGCCTTTGAGTAATTTTACAAATCATATAGCGCGCTATCTAATGCTGTATACTGTGTTATTATTATCAAAGATCTTTGAATTAAAGCAAGCATTAGTCCATAGAAACTGAACTATAGAAATACGCTTAACTTGCTCTTTTTTGAAGGCATTGTTCGGTCTTGATCATTGTATTTAACTTTTTTTTTCTTATCGCCGAATGTTGTTTCGAATTATTTCATATCCAATGTTTGTAAAACCGTGTGGAGTATAGTTTTAATGTTAGTGTTTTGTTTTCAATGTTTCAAAAAATTAAACAGCATCAGTCATGATCCGAGGAACAAGTACCTGCTGGTTAATTGTCTTCGTTACCTAGTTACAAAGACAAATTTGCCACAGTAAATGGGTTGATACCAATTGACCCAAACAGCAGCAGTAGCAGCAGTGGTGAGCAAAGCAAGCAAGTATCGTAAAAACGCGGTCGAGCATATTTTAGCTTCGTTATAATCAGACTATTGGTCAAGTATGGTCATCTATCATCGTACAAGTAATGAATCAATTTTTATTTCAATAATCTACTCGGTGATTCTTGGACCCGTTCGGACGACAAATGGACCGGAAACATAAAGAACGGACATTGTACCGAAAACGTTTCCCGGTTGTATTATTTCTTGTACTCAATAGTTATATGGACCGTCTGACAGAACGATATGACATAGTTATCTGTGCCGTATCCTCAATATAAACAACATTAACAATACTTATTTT
Organism: Mizuhopecten yessoensis; assembly: GCF_002113885.1. NCBI lineage: Eukaryota > Metazoa > Mollusca > Bivalvia > Pectinida > Pectinidae > Mizuhopecten > Mizuhopecten yessoensis. The sequence goes on from NW_018403983.1 coordinate 122,754, forward strand.
ATAATAATAATAATAGTTTGAGGTTCTTATATACCGCTTTATCACAACCTAGTTGGTAGGTCGTCTCAAAGCAGTTCACAAATTATTATCCGTGATATAGGGCCTTTGCAACCCGCTTTGCAAAATATCTTTCTCAACTCACTGGGGAGCATACAGTCAGTGATGTCATTTCGGTGCTCACAGGTAGAATTCAACAATACTAGCACTGCCCAACCACGTACTCATTTACAGCTGAGTAGACTGGAGCAAGCGGTCTTGCTCAAAGATACAACACTGTGCCCTGCCGTAACTCGAACCCGCAACCCTTCGGTCAAGAGCCCGGCGTACTACCACTAGACTACCGTGCCTCTGTTGACAATGTTTGAGAGAGTTTATTAAATACAGTCTACCTTATACTATCTCCTTTGGTTAGTTGCATGAATCATAATATACACACGTTACAGGTTTTGAATTTGTAATTAAAGAGCCCGACAAAGTTTTAGGATGAAAATGACATTGACCTTCTTTCAAGGTCACAGGGTCAAATGTGTCAGACACTTCAAACGACTTCTTCTGAAGAACTGAAAGGTATAGAATCTTAATATTTGGCACGTGGCTTCCTGGGAAAGAGCCAAACAAAGTTTGTGAATCATAATTAGGGGAATTCACGCAGCTGCCCATCCTGTTTAAACAGTAGTTTAGACGATTGCGATTTTAAACGATTTGTCCTCTAGCATCACCGATGTGTCCTACAATGGCGAAAAGACGTCTGATGCTGTGAAATTCATGTTTGGCTTACTGTTTCTATTGAAAAATTGTGACAGTACAATCACTTATGTGTGTGTTACGTGTAGCTGTATACAATATATTACATTTAATATTATAACACTGACTCGACCAATCAAAAACGCAGTGGTGAAAATTGCACATTTGTCCTTAATGACGCTACATAAAAATTCATGGAGCAGAGTGCTTCAGTCTTAATTCTTATTTGGAAGATACAGATACAGACTTTTATCAAATTATAAAGTAAACCTTGTTGTGAAATGAAGTAAATTGATATGTATTTAAAACGTAATTTCAATATGTAACATATCGTCATAAAATCATATATCATACTTGGTAAATATCAAATAGATATTTTATCTTACTCAATTGTTTTGATTTATATGCTAGTGTTTGACTATGGTTGAAACTGGTTGCTGCAAATATCTGAAATAGTCATACTTGTCAAGTCTTCAAGTCGCCAATTGCCGAACATGTGTCTTCGGTATCCTTTCAAACCCGAATACTCTAAAGATGACACGGTTCTATATTGTGTCAATCTGTGTTCAGAGGATTAACAAATAATGGCCTGCCCGTCAGTCCCTTATGTGTGAATTTCTTTGTAAGTTTTTTTTAATTTTGTTCCCACGCTATCGTAGCGGTTTCCCTTGATATGTATCAGGTACTGGCCGTAGGTCTGTGGTTTTTCTCCGAGTACTCAATCTTTCCTCCACCACCAAAATCTGGCACGTCCTTAAAAATCACAATCGCCTTTCCCAGTCACCGTTCGTAACAATTACTATAGATCCTTTACGATCGTGTAATATTGTAGTAGTGTTAGATAATTGTGATTGGTAAATGTTTGCATAGGTTGATAGGTTGACACGCGTGTTCTGCCAATCATCTGACGACAATCCTTAAATCAACGAATCTGAGTGACCCAAGCGGCAGTAACGTTTACATAGGAAATTATTGTTTTCTTTTACGATAATTTCAACAGTAACACAGATTGTGGACTCGATGCTAAGACTTTGTGCTGACACTGGACGGTAGACCGCGACGGTTTAAAGATGAAGTTAAACAAAGATTAGAAATATCCTCTTCTGCGTTACGAATGATAAAAAAATAAAATTATCTTTTATGGCGCTCTAGCTTTGCCGTTTTTGTTGTGTTTCTTTTGCGGAAAAGGGGTTGTTATATTGATCCTATGTCATATATTAAGTAAAAAAAAACATCGTTATCCTGGAGTCAATAGGTTTTTATCGGACAAGGCACACAAATAAACTGAGAATACAGTTACAAGTAATACCAAAGGGAATTATACTTCCGAGTGATAAGAATAGCTTGATCTCACCATGTTCAATATTACAGATGGTCGTTGCAACAAGGTGTCTGACATGCGTTTGAGAATATGGAGCGTTAAGTGTCTCGCTGCTCTGGTAAGTCAACACATTAATGTAACCGGTGGTATGTCATGTTTCTCTGTTCAAGTGATATTACTTCAGATAGGTGGCGCTGTAGATTGTTCAGGTCACGTGTCAAAGACTTAAAACCTAAACTAACTAGCCCAACATGTAATTACCAAACAACCGATCGATCTACCACCAAACCACGAATCAGCCCACCGACTTACCACCAAAACTACCACCCAACCTGCAAACCCACCAACCCCCGACCTACCACCAAAACTACCAACCAGCTCACCGACTTACTAACGAAGATACCAACCAACCTGCAAACCTACCAACCTACCGACCTACTACAAAACTAACAACCAAGCAACCTGCAAACCCACAAACCCACCAACTTACAATATGTACCAATAAAACTATCAACACTTCTTTGGCAATACCAACATTTTTGGTTTTAGTGTTGAACGTTTGCCCACGTGAGTAAGACCATGGGTTCTGTTCCCAGGTCGGAACATACCACAGTCCTTACAAATAGTAGTTGTTATTCCCTGCTTATAGTTCAGTATTTAGGGTAAAGGCAACAACTGGTTCACCCGTTGTCAGTATAATGTGACTGGGCGGAATGCTGCGCTGGGTGTCTTCGGCATTGTACGTCTGTGAAATAGCATTATAAAGTGGGCATCAGATCTGCGCTTTCGCAAGGAGGCAAATATACCAACACATCACGCCGAATCATACATACACACGTGGATGCATTAAAGGGTTCGGCTGTTAATAGGACGCTAATCCCTATAACACCAAACCAACATTTGATCCTAGTAGATTATGTCATTCTATTGTGACTGATAGTGCTTTCGTTAACCCGAAGAACATTTATGACAATCAAAACACAGCCCGCAGGATTTGTTGCTGTCATTAGTTATTAAAGCAAGACTGCTTTACAAAACATTATGTGCAGGGAGGGTAATTATAGTCTAACTAGCTAATTACGTAAGAGCTAATAAGCGACAGTGTAATTTTAATTAGGGACTTTCTGCACCGACGTTTCCATACTGTCCAAGACGGAGCATTTTTACCACAGTGAGGCCCAGGACGGTCGCTATACAGACAAAATCTCTTTGCTGATTGAAATGTTACCATAAATAATTACAGTTTTTGTATAAATCAGTTTTAACATGGCATGTTTGCATTTTTAATCCTTTTGTTCATTTCAAAAGGATTGTTTCATTTAAACTACACGTAATGTTCTTTATGAAAAGATGTTATTACGTTTGTAAGATATATTATCGTCAATTCATTTCCCTACCTTCCAATTTAAATTTTGAGCCCACAACTTAAATCTATTTGGAAATATGATGTATAAATATTTAATTAGTTTTTTTCTTCAAATGTAAAGAGGATTGTCTTAAGCAGATTTTTTTCGAATTTGAAGTCGAATCTTGGCAAGGTAGCGAACAACACAAGGACGGTTGTCACATATCTATTATCATAGTAGGACGAGAAGTAACACTGTCTTTGTCATTGTAACAAAAGGTACAACATAACCGTTGTCATGGTAGCAAAAGTAGTAACAAAACCATGTCCTCGTTAGCAATAGTAGCACAACCGTACTCAAGGTAAGACTAGTAGTATCGACATCATGGTCACGGGAGGAAGAGAAGTACCATAACAGTATCGGTATAATAAATAAATTAACAAAACCATTGTTATGGTAACAAAACTAGTAACAAAATCATTTTCATAGAATATGTAAACAAAATAGTTACCGTCGTGGGAGTATTAACATTACCAATACATAGATAACAGGCGTAGTGACGTGATCAAGGTCATGACAACAGATGTAGTCACACAATACTTTGCATGGTACCAGGCGTCGTCGCATAGCAATTGGTACGTTAACAGCCGTAGTGACATACACATTTGGTATAGTAACAGGCGTAGTGACATACAAATTTGGTATAGTAACAGCCGTAGTGAAATACAAAATTGGTATAGTAACAGGCGTAGAAACATACAAATTTGGTATAGTAACAGGCGTAGTGACATAAACGTTGTCATGGTTACATGCGTAATGATATAATCGCTGACATGGTTACAGGCATAGTGACAAACAATATCGTGATTACAAGCTTACTGACATAACAAACACCATAGCTAAAGACGTAGGGACATAGTCATTGCCATGGTAACAGGTTTAGTGACATAATCGTTGTCATTGTTACAGGTGTAGTTACATCGCTGTCATGGTTACAGGTGTAGTTACATCGTTGTCATTGTTACAGGTGTAGTTACATCGTTGTCATGGTTACAGGTGTAGTGACATAATCGTTGTCATTGTTACAGGTGTAGTTGCATCGTTGTCATGGTTACAGGTGTAGTGATATAGTTGTCATTGTAACTGGTGTAGTAACATCGTTGTCATGGTTACAGTTGTAGTGACATAGTTGTCATTGTAAGAAGGGAAGCGACATTATAAGTGTTATTGTAAAAGCAGCATTGATAAAATATCTCTACAGCCTTAGAAAAATAACCCGCATAGGTTAAATTGGATTTTGTTATGAGTCCCTTATCGGTATAACGGGTACTATTGAATAGATAGTTTGTACGGGTCCATCATCTTACAGGAATTGAGCGCTTGGAAAGTGCTAATAATGGAATTAAAAAATAAGTTCCCTACACATTTTTCTGTCAAATTTTAGCCAAAAATACAAAAGTACGCGTCTCCATCTGGCCTTAGTGACAGTTTCACGATAAGTTTGCGAATTACATAAACTGGAAATTGTTGAGGTAGATAAGATTTAAGAGCTTGTTACTAGTATACTTGTTTCCTATTTGAGGATAAGGCAGAAACATTTTAAATCAAAGGGTCAGATTCTTAAAAAAATCCACATGGTGGGAATGAATAATTTGTTCCTCTCATAAGTATATACCATTCATTTACGCAAAATACTCCTATACAATTGGACGTTAACTGCGATTGTGACGTCACAATTTTGGACGCACCTCATCCACTTGAATCATGAATAAATAAGCCAGTTTCTACCCTATTTAATGGTTTTCAAACGTAAATGAGCTTTTCTTCATATGCGGCAAAAGAAAGAAAGGGCCGATTTTGATAGAAAAATTACGAAGTGGTGCAATACGTAACTAGATATTATGTTTATCTATAGTGCCTGATTCTTATCAAGATTCTCTGAGAAAACATTGACCAAGATTATTTTATACTTAGTATGCTAATACCCATTTGCTTAGCTTGGTCGACTGGAAAAATCAAGGTAAAAAGCATCGTTCAAGGAAATACATTGTATGCAGAAACTATTACAAATTTTGGGTAAAACCTATTATCAACTTTGGGTAGAGACTATTACATACTTTGGATAGAGACTATTACATACTTTGGGTAGAGACTATTACATACTTCGAGTAGAGAATATTACATACTTTGGGTAGAGACTATTACATACTTTGGGTAGAGACTATTACATACTTTAAGTAGAGACTATTACATACTTCGAGTAGAGACTATTACATACTTTGGGTAGAGACTATTACATACTTTGGGTCGAGGCTATTATATACTTTGGGTAGAGACTATTACATTCTTTGGGTCGAGGCTATTATATACTTTGGGTAGAGACTATTACATACTTCGGGTAGAGACTATTACATACTTCGGTAAGATACTATTACATACTTTGGGTAGAGACTATTACATACTTTGGGTAAAGACTATTACATACTTCGGTAAGATACTATTACATATTTTGGGTAGATACTATTACATACTTTGGGTAGAGACTATTACATAGTTTGGGTAGAGACTATTACATACTTCGAGAAGAGACTATTACATACTTCGGGTAGAGACTTTTCTATACTTTGGGTAGAGACTATTACATACTTTGGGTCCAGGCTATTACATACTTTGGGTCGAGGCTATTACATACGTCAGGTAGAGACTATTATATACTTTTGGGCGAGACTATTATATACTTTGGGTAGAGACTATTACATACTTTGGGTAAAGACTATTACATACTTTGGGTAAAGACTATTACATACTTTTGGTAAAGACTATTACATACTTCGGTAAGATACTATTACATATTTTGGGTAGATACTATTACATACTTTGGGTAGATACTATTACATACTTTGGGTAGAGACTATTACATACTTTGGGTAGAGACTATTACATACTTCGAGAAGAGACTATTACATACTTCGGGTAGAGACTATTCTATACTTTGGGTAGAGACTATTACATACTTTGGGTAGAGACTATTACATACTTTGGGTAAAGACTATTACATACTTTTGGTAAAGACTATTACATATTTTGGGAAGATACTATTATATACTTTGGGTCCAGGCTATTACATATTTTGAGTCTAGGCTATTACATACTTTGGGTAGAGACTATTAAATACTTTTGGGCGAGACTATTCTATACTTTGGGTAGAGACTATTACATACTTTGGGTAAAGACTATTACATACTTTTGGTAAAGACTATTACATATTTTGTGAGGATACTATTGTAACAGGAAAGAGAATAGTGTGCTTCCACCGGGGATCGAACCCTCGATCTCCAGGTTCCTAGTCGGACGCTCTACCACTGAGCTAAAGGGAAATTCCCCTTAGCTCGAAGCTAGAAGGCGACCTTAATCCTATGTACAATTTAACCCTGCCACACTATTATATACTTTGGGTAGAGACTATTACATACTTTGAGTAGAGACTATTACATACTTTGGATAGAGACTATTACATACTTTAGGTAGATACTATTACATACTTTGGGTAGAGACTATCACATACTTTGGGTCGAGACTATTACATACTTTGGGTAGAGACTATCACAAACTTTGGGTCGAGACTATTATATAATACAAAACAAGCTCGCTGATTGGTGTATTTAGTACGAATGACATTCCCTTATTGGTTGATTCAGTTTGAAGCACACTGGCTAATTTGATGAGGAAGATGTGCAATGCTACTACTGTCACAAGCTACTATAACCAGTCTCAATAGACCCATTGGAGCTGTAATTAGATTCAATTCATAAGTCTGAATGACAAACGTGATAATTTGATGTCAAGTGGGAGGCTTGTGTAGGTTTCCTCAATCCACGATGTAAGCGAAATGATGATATTGTTACAATTATAGTACTATAACCATATTTGGCGCACAAATGCAATTAACTTACTTTACATGAATTATTAGACCTATTTTGGAATACAATAGTTATAACGTTATTTGACCGGTCACCTGGCCAGAGCCGGGTAAAAGTAGGGTCAGGCGATTTTGTATGCTTTTCTATAGAATTTAGAGTACATTATTTGACTTGACGCGATAACATTGACCGATACGATGAAATTGTTCATGGAATACAAATTCACATTATCTCCCACCCAAATAATATTGTGCTCTCTTAGCATAGTTTTATACAATATTCTTTTTTTGTAATTCTTTTTACAACAGTTACCTCATGCTTCATAACTTAAAGGCATCGGAACCGGACAAATAGAGTTCATGACTGTTTGACATGCGAAAACCGCGAGTGTATAGTCAATATACTTCACTATTACGTGTTAACTGCATTGACACGTGAACGTTGTAGTTAGGCTCGTATTGCTGTATGGACACGTAACCTCAAAAATTAAACTTTAGTTCGTGACTGTGTGGATGTAAGTTCTTCATTAATAGATTATATGATTATAATGAACTATGCAAAAATAAAATAAACGGCTGTACATTTTCTGATAACATGATGATTTTTTCTGTCGAAACGATCAACATTTGATTATTTGAAAAAAAATTGAACGTGTAGCGAATCGGAAATGTTTTAACCTACAATCAATGGATTTGATGAACGTTAAAGCTGATGATATTGTGTATAAAATATCAAAGAGCCACGGGCAGAAATCAAGTAATACGCGCTCCTTGTGAAAATGATGACTTATCGACATAGTATTTATCATTTTTATCGCTGTAAAACGAAAAACTGTTTTTCACAGTTATTTACTATTATATATTATGCTGTTAAATTTCGCACACTGTTAAATTCGCTCGTCACATTATATTAATATTATGTATTATGCTGTTTAATTTCGCCGACTGTTAATTTCGCCCGTCACTTTGTAATGCTATGTATATGATTCTATTCACGTATACTCGCTGAAATGTTACATTCGCCTGCACAACGGAGGGCGAAATGGCGAAAATTAAACTGCATCGACAATTTTCCGGCATACAGTAACTGGGGTGACCACTGCCGGTTATATCCTTGTACCCCGAGTACATGAAAGTTACAAGTAACGCAAATACCACGAGGTTGCCTTTGTGAGTTCAATACTCAGCTCAATAATAGCATTACCGTAAGCTGTGTGATCGACCCACTGCAAAACACAGCCTAGCGTTGCTACATTGAAATTTCTCTTTAAAGTTAATGATAATACAATTCCAGTAGCTGTTTAGATTAATCTAGGAGAAGAATTACTCTTACCTGCATCGGGAGGGCGAGCACGACAGCCAAGTTAAGAATCCATGTGAACATCAACGAGGTTTTCATGTTGGCGGTTTGAAAATACTTTTATAATATATTTCTAGAACTTTAAAACAAGATATAAGTGAGATAGTTTCTACACTGTCGTCTTAAGAATACCACAATAAAAGTATCAGCTTTACTGAAATAAAGTTCTCTCCGTTAAAGATTCGTAGGAAAACTTATACGTTGCGTGCGGTATTTATGCTTTATAAAAAAATAATTAAAATTATAATCAGTACTGTGTCTATGAAGAGACTAAACCAAACTAGCGTCAGTACGCGGGGACAGTGAATACTAGGCTGTGGTGCTGCGTCTGCCTGACATCACCAATGGAAGCTGATTCGCCGAGTCTCTGTTATTGGCAGTTGGAACTCGCCCTGTGCTGGTGACAACGGTAGTCCAGGGATTTCCTATTATTAAAAGACCAAATAGCAAGCTGTGATCTTTTTAAATACTCTTCTCGCGGGTCTGTGACGTCGCAGCTTCAATGACCTGTTTATGATAATTGATTATGCTAACCAGAGTGCCATACAGAGGAGCGTGGTACGGCAACAATGAAAGCACGAGAGGGCGAAGTGTGTGGTCCATGGACGAAGTCACTTTGACACGTGGCTAAGAAAACACGTGCTCATCATCTTCAACCCACGTATAAATCTTTGTCTAGTTATATAACAATGTCATACAACAGTTGTCATCGATAAATCAGACATAGAAAACCAGCATTTAAAATGTTTGTCGCTTATAAAAACACATACACGATGCACACAATTTACCATGAATATGGACTTTTATTTTCTATCAGAAACGCGGTGGCTGAATGGTTAAGGCGTACGCGTCTCGCTGTCTACGATCACTAACCCTCCACCACGGAGTCACGGGCTAGGGGCCTACACGGGCTAGTCGCCAGGTGATGGCTGCGGGTCGATGCTTTTTCTTCTGGTACTCCGGTGTTCCCCACACCACCAATACCGGATACGCCTTTAAATGACCATAGCTGTTAAGAGGACGAAACAAATTAACATATGCGCCTGAGACCATTGGTTGCCTTTCACGGATATAACAGTAAATATCACGAATGACGTCTATTGTAGTGTTTGAAACTCGCTTTCGGCGAGAGAAAAAAGTCGGATCTGTGAAGGAAATGGAAAACTCATAACCCTAAATTGCTGAGTTGTTCGGAACATCATACTTACTGGATCTACCATCCGTTATCACTGAGTTTTTCGGAATATCATACTTACTGGATCTAGATAGGAAGCCCCTACCATCCGTTATCACTTAGTTTTAAATAGTTATTTTTGTTAGTGTTTTCAATCTTTTATATCTTACGCATATACCTGTTGATTTGTAAGAGGCGGCTAAAGTGGTGACCACTGCAGAATGGGGGATTTGTTGTTGGGTGTTCTAAACATAAAAAAATATATTAAAAAATATATATATATATATATAACATTTGATATAGCGCCCTATCTAGCTAACATATACAATCTAATATAATGAATACAATTAGCATATACATTAATCAATACAATTTTGAGGAATTCGCAGGAGCTGCCTTATTAGGCGCTAACTACTAGTCCTATACCAACTCGCTAATATCTCCCTATGTGTAAATGCCTGCGTGTGTGCTGGAGATGTATTGTGATCTGTTTGTAGTGGGACCGTGCTTCCAACGGTATCATTTATAGTGCCACCTCACTTGAATGCAACAGCACAGATACCGCAACATCCACCCAGACCATTTTATACTCCACCTGGGTTGTTGGAGTTGTGTGGGCAGGAGAAAACCATTTTCTCTGAATATTCCATGCGTACGACGACTTCGGGGATAGGACCCCGACCGCCTGCTTGGAAGACCGGAGTGCTAACCACTCGGCCAATCCGCCCATAATATGGGACACAAAAAAGCGACCAAATAAATCTGCTGCGTCCTTTGTATCATATGGGATACTAATACCTTCTCTCCTTTCTAACCACTTTCTTATTTCCTAAACAGGTTCGGGGAAAGAATATGCCTGATTTATCCCACTGCATAATCATAAGAGGCGACCAATATGGGACCTCCCTGCAAAATCGGGGTGGTGTCTTCTATTAAGGGAACATTGAAGAAATCATATTTGTCCTGCTGTATCCCAATGCATGTGTATCGGAAGAGGCGACTTATGTGCCCCCCGGGGATTTTTTCGTCCACGGTTTCTATGAAGGGGACATGGAAAAGAACAAAATTGATCTGCTGCCCCCATTGTCACACCTTTTTCGTTCCATGTCTTTCTCCTTTCTGTTTCAGGCTGTGTCTCCCTAGGTACCCGTCCTCACATGGCCCTGGTTATTGCGAGGACGGTAAACGCCAAACAAACACACAGATATTTTCCTAGAGTCTCCCTTGGCATTGGTTTAGAGCCACGGCGGGAAGGCTGTGACGTCTGTGGCCTGACCTAGACAAAGCGGGTCCTATACTTACTGTACTTGCTGCTCTCTCTGTTTGACGTTCAGTTTGTTCAAACTTGGAAAGTACTGGTGTAGCCGCTGTCTCGGTGGAATTATTTCAGTGAAATACGTAAAACGCAATAAAATGCTAAAACCAAACTGTGGCATGGTGGTATATTTACAATGCATCAGGTATGGGCCTTTGTGGAGTTGCGTATGTGAGGTGCTTTCTAAGATCCGAATCCTTATAACAAAGGACATATTCTCCAAAATAAATATCTTTTATTGTAAAAATATATATGAAATAACATTTTTAACATTAAATGGACCCCCCTAAAGTTTGTCAAGAGAAAAAATACTAGATTTCTAGTAGAGAACATTGTAACGTTTCAGTTTAGGTGACGTCATAATGGAATATTGTTCTGCTATTTCTAAAATACCATCGTATCAATATATAACTCCCTGAACCCCGCGTGTTATTCTCGGCTCTTTACTTTGCGTTAATTATGTCGTATTTATTTTCCCTTTTTGTTAACGGTTTATTTTTCCTTGTGTTTTGGCGCTGTGGTATATGCATATAGATTTGTATTTTATTCCCATATTATTGTTGTGTATTACATTTACCGGTAAAATAAGCACAGAATGATACAATTTAACAAATTAATTTTTAACCGGGACAAATGAATCTTTTTTTATTTTCTTGCCAAACCGGCAATATCAATTGTGACGTCACTGACTCTGTGATGTTTCATTATTGCAGCATTCCGTGTTACAGAAATGTTTGGAAAGAGATTGGTTGTCGGTTCATGGAAGCTAATGTCTAATATATATGGTGAGATTTGGTTTCTTGGAACAAATAGCAACAAGAAATCAAGCATATATCTTTATTTCATTTTGGTATCGTTTCTGTACATCGTCATTGCCATATAATTAATTGGTATCTTTGGTAATTTGATATTACCTGCAATGGGCATGCATCATTGATTAGTTTTAAGTGGAACCTTCGTCCTACTTACTCGTCTACTCTTAGTGACGTTCATTATAATCAAAGCGCAACTGTTAACAACTGTATCCAACCCCCTCTCGTCGGTAGCTTTTAATTATCAAGCTCCTACACGATGACAATTATTCTTCGTCATGTAAACGTTTGTAATGAATACAAATCGGATCAATATATAGACCAGTATACGGGTGGGCGTCAGACATAGGGGACTTGTTATAGCATATTTTACCGAAATTTCGGAACAACAAACGCAAATTTCGGAAACCTCGTGGGAAGGTTAATTCATTGAATATCCGTGGAACGGAAAACAAGCTGAAATAAACGTTGTAAGTTTTTTATAAACGATTTGCAATACCTAATTTGAGTATCTACACATTATCCTTGCGCGGAATATAGTCCTTTTTATATTTCGTTTTTTAAGAATGAACTTATTAGATATAACCGATGAGTTCTTTGTACATTGAACATTGATAATGAACTGACATGAATCATCCTACACGTGATGTTAAGTCATAATATACAATAAATAATCTGTGTTTATCCTCAAATATTATTTACTAACAGGAGTTGTATATAAAATATACTCACAGGATTGAGAGTTCTATTTCTAGTTTTTTATCTTACACTTAAAAACAAAAGCTATCCCATGTTTTATCGTCCCGAATGTACTATTTGACGTCTCCGGAAAGTATAAACCCGGGATTGTCAGAGAGCTTCTGAACGTATCGCACTAAAGAGAGAAAAATACAATTATGTGACGACATGATTTATTTTGTAAATTCAAACAAGGGATTGCTATAGTGTCGAATAACAAAGAAATATTAAAGCCGGTGCAAGTAAATATACTTCATTGATTTGTTAAACACATTTATTATGATGCCGACATTTTAGCCCGTTCTTCAAGTACTTACCAAAACAGAGCTACACTCGATATCCCCTATACGAGGCAGGAAATTTACATACATTGTCTAGGTGAGACAAACAAAATTGACGTTTTCGCCGAATAGCCGACTTAATGTGGTTTTTAATTGGCTCAGAAATCACATCTTTAAAAGCATTAAAAATCAATAAGAGTTGATTGGGTAGAACTTACTTTTGAATTATTATTTTTTTTTTTATCAGAAATCAAACATGATCGCCGTTGCCGTTGATTGGCTCAAACATATCCGGCCAATACTCTGTCTCGATTAGGGGGATCGCACTGAAAGTTGATGGAAGGGATGTGTATTATTTTTCTGTGTATTTTTGTATGAAGAACGAAATCAACGTTTTCGCAAGAAGGTCGCAGTTCACAAGCTTCTGATTTAGTTGGACATTCCGGGTTCTAGTTTGATATTCGTTTGGCTGACTATGGTCATATTTTGGATTTGACTAACAACTTCTAAACATTAAGGTTTAAGATTGGCGTTTTAAGGTTTTTGATTCAAGTTCTATTATACCCTCTTTGTTTACATTTTGCCTGAGCAATACATAGGTTTAGGATCGATTCATAATGTCTTGCAACTTTCTTCGTTTGTGTGATAACATTAGTTGTTGTGTTTATGAAATAGAAGGGAACTGCTGAATCACATGTAGCACGTAGCATACGATGTTTACAATTAACAAAATAATGAACAATGGATCTCGTATCCATATCTCACGTCGTTACAATACACAGGCACGAGTTATCAGGCACAATAGCAATACAAGACTCAGACAGAATAGTCGTTAGTTGTTTGACTTTTCCTGTTGGCTTTTAGTCTTTTTATTATTCTTTGGGTGAAGTTACATATTACGTTGCAGAAAAGCAAGTTCAATCGACGTCATAGAAAGGTTTGATTTTAATTATCTTGACATACGCGCTTTGAATCTTCCGACCTACGGTACAAATCCGTTATGAAATGAAAGGCTTTTTGCATGGCATTCTTGGAATCACATATCGTGAGTCAGAAAACATGGAAATAAGTTTTCGCCTTCTCAAACAAGCGATGAACTTTCTTTTTTTACGAAATTGTACTTCATTACTGGATCTTAAATCAACATTGCTCATAATGAAACAGCGTTTTTTTTTGTTTTTTTTTGTTTTTTTATTTCCTTGCGGCCCGTCGATAATTCGAGTCATTTAGGGCTAAACAATGATGTAAAAATAGACATCCACAAAAAATGAATACATAAAAACCAGAAACAAACAGGTTAAAATGTGGAAAAGATGTCAAAATACATCATATATCATTTTAGAGATTAAATATATATATTTACATTTGCATGGCATTGTCACCATATAGCCTCTTTGGAAGCTGTGTCGTTGATGGGACTTTAATTACCATGGAGCACGAGACATAATTCTTAGCGTATTAATACAACACTGACTGGAACTACAATATCCAATATAAATAAACATGACGGCTGCTGAAATATCGCTGGGCATTGTGAGATTTGACAATGCCATTGTAAATTTATGTGCAAAATAAAAAATGATAAAAAACACTTTTGATACTGAATCGTGGAATAAAATTGAAGTGTTTGTTAAAATTTCAAAGTACTACTTTGTTTGCCAATCAGCACGCGACAATACGCTGTTCAAACTATTGAACTAAATTGTGTGGACTGTCGATAAGGCCGGTATTTTCAATTTTAAATATAAATTATAAGTTAAAAAAGAACATAAGAGGCAGAGAAAACGTAAATATAAGTATTGAACTGTTTTTGTATGGTATTTATGATCTATTTGAATGACACAGCTTTGCAAGCAAACAACATAATGCGCTAGAAACTGATTAAAGCAAGGATAAGATAAAAAAAAAAAAGAGTGTTCACATTTGTGGCAGCAAACAACATAGAGACACCTCCTACATTATTTTGCGGGGGGGGGGGGGGGGGGGGGGGGTCGCTTCACATCAGTCGCTATGCAGTGTGAGGAAGGCGCCAATTAGTTTTCAGATCCCTAGACCTACAGTGGTGTAGTTACGAGGATAAGATCAGTTCCGAAAGGGATTACACAGGTCAGCTAACAATCATGATGGCTGACCAGTATCCAGATCATGTACGTGATGTTCCGCGCTGACCTTCAATAAATGACCAATCGGATCACAAATGCCAATGGCCGCTAGATGAAGTGTTATTATCACGCCGTATTTTACAGTGGAGTGCCGACCTGTTTTTGTATGGTATTTATGATCTATTTGAATGACACAGCTTTGCAAGCAAACAACATAATGCGCGCTAGCGCATTATGATTTTGTTTGCTTGCAAAGCTGTGTCTTTCAAATAGATCATTAATACCATACAATAACAGTTCAATACTTATATTTACGTTTTCTCTGCCTCTTATGTTCTTTTTTTAACTTATAATTTATATTTAAAATTGAAAAGGCCCGGCTTATCGACAGTCCACAAAAGTACTTTGAAATTTTAACAAGCACTTCAATTTTATCCACAATTCAGTATCAATACAGATTTAAGTTTATAAATAAAAATCTGAGCTGAACGTTAGCTTTTAAATTATCCCGAATTTTCCCCGGAACAAATTTCGCGCATGGATATATACAGTGAACACCGTGAATTCGACCTTGACCTCCACGAGGGATTTATTTTTGGAAGTTGTACTAGCAGAGAGAAAAGTTCAAATTTGTGAAGAATCCAGGTGTGAATATATTTGTTGATTGTATGGGAATCTGACTACAGTCGGTAGTTTCTACAACCGCCTCGTTATTTGACATGAAGTCAGAAACAAAGGAAACCGTGGCTGCGAGACGCGTGATACTGATAGCGTTTGAAGTGAGTGATCTTGCGACTGAGCACATGGCTTCGTTACAAATGTCTGAAATGTTCAGTTATGTGTGCTGTGACTCATATCGGTAGGCCTATAGAATATGTGTATTTCAGACATTTGTAACGAACCACTGTTGATCAGTGGAGTGTAACAGACGATATTTCTGATAAATTGCATGAGTGTTAAAAATTGTTTCCATTGCCGGCATTGGTGATTTCAACCGATGTGCATTTTGTACGATATTGCAGACCTTGGTCTTGTTTTTGTTGTAATAAACGTATTTTTTGTATATTTTCTTTTTTCTTTTGATCGTGAATTTACAATTACATTTTCAAGTCTCACAATGCCCAGCGATATTTCAACAGCCGTCATGTTTATTTATAATGTACATTGGATATTGTAGTTCAGGTCAGTGTTGTATCAATACATGTACGCTAAGAATTGTGTCTCGTGCTGCATGGTAATTAAAGTCCCATCAACGACACAGCTTTCAAAGGGGCTATATAGTGACGATGCAAATGTCAATATTATAGTATAACCCTCACGTATCCTGATTAATTATCTTAAGAAGAGGCTAATGTAGCGACCCTGCAAAATCAAAGGCTTCCTGACTTCTGCTTACAAGGGACATTGAAAACAAAAACTGAAAAAAACGATCAACTCCACCCCACAACCACTCCACTTCAGTAACATGGGATCTATTCATTTTCCCCCTGATTAAGTCTCCTAGGTAACCGTCTCCTGGGTAACCGTCTCCTAGGTAACCGTCTCCTTAGTTACCGTCTTAAATTAGAGCATAGCTGCATTGTATTACATTGTATGTGAACGTGACGTGACGTTTAGATTATCTTACAACAAACAACGAAGAAAGAAGAAAAAAAGAAAATCCAAAAGCGCTTTTATTATTTATTGATGTACCCGTAGGCTTTCATGAATGATTGTGCGATCAATTACTTTCTACAGCGGATTGTATGAGTTTATACACATATCTACCCTGTGTGAGTTTATACACACATCTACCCTGTGTGAGTTTATATACATATCTAACCTGTGTGAGTTTATACACATATCTACCCTGTGTGAGTTTATACACACATCTACCCTGTGTAAGTTTCTACACATATCTACCCTGTGTGAGTTTATACACATATCTACCCTGTGTGACTTTATACATACCCTGTGTGAGTTTATACACATATCTACCCTGTGTGAGTTTATACACATATCTACCCTGAATAAGCACAAAGTATGTACACTGTTGTTTATGTGAACGTTTTTTTCTTAGTTTGAAATTGTTTAAACATGATATTTCTATTTGTGATACGAAAGTCGATGATTTTGATTATGTTAATATATGTAGTTGGTGATTTTGTGGACACTATCTGAGTTCTGGCTAGGATGACGTGACTTTGAGCGACATGGTGGGTGTCGTCAATGAAGCAGACGACGCTTTCACTTCCGGAACACCTGGTCTCATTTTCCTTTATACTTTTTCAATGGTATCTCTATGTCAACAGTTTCTTTTCACACTTCGGTATTATCTTGTTCCTTAAGTCGTCATTACTGCAGGTAGTTTGCAGATGTCTCCTTACTTAAATGTTTCTGATTTTATATTTTTGATACGTGAAGATAAAATATCGTTATATTTGTACATTTAAACATAAGAAATGTCGCTTTATTTACGATGACAACACATTAGTGACCAAAGCCGACTAAAAGCAATGACCTTAGTAATGGATTTATTTATAAAATATATACCGCAAACTGCCAATAAATAGACCGTCACCGGTATAAATAAGCATTATCCCTTAGAAGAGGACCGGGTATGGTTTGTCAACCTTGATCCCTTAACGACTTCGTCAAAACCACAGTTTGGCAACTTACGTTTAGTAGGACATCCGTATCGTTTGTAACGGACTTGTGTATATAGACATTATTTGAACTGGAACTTGTTCATGGGTAACATTTCTGAGGATTTAGAACCTAAGGAATTGACATCGCGTAAAGTAAGTGTTGCCGAGATATTGATGGGCTTTTATACCGTTGTTAATAATTCATGTGAGAAGAGTGAATTTATCAACACGGCAACAAACAACAAGATAATACCAAAGTCTGAGCAAAACCACAGTTCGAACCCAAAATCAATCGAAAACAACTTGGAAAAGTTAATAACAATTAAGTATGGCACAGGGTCACACACACACACATACACACTCGACTCGCCAGCTAGTAGTGATTGCTGAGGTGTAGATGGTGTAGACGAAATCATTATTGTTTGATTATTTTACGAAGAGTATAGCATCCCTGAGGAACCATCTGAACTCTTCCAATGCATAGGTTGGGATAGTTCATTGTGAAATTTCAGGGGTAAATGAGTTTGAAAAGATAACAAGTGAGGACTGTAGTCTAATTTTCACTTCCTGTGGCTCTCTTTATGAAAACGGACTGTTCGTAATTCTTTAAATGATAGATACACAAAAAACTTCAGGAAAATAAATACGTTACAAGTTCTTTGTAATTAGTTATTTACAACCTAAGAACAGGGAAATGCACTACTGGAAATCACGTGTTGCTTAGGTGTTATACATTTTCGAGCTTCTTCAACAATCACGGAGGAAAAGGACTAACAATTGCAACCCATGAAAAGGTGATAACACACCATAGCGCAACTCGACTGTATAACCTATTTGAGTTATAAGGTTGCCCATTTGATGAGATCACCTACCCCCTTCTCGAAAGTCGCTGTTCTATCTATTGAAACAAACTGTTCTGTTTTTTTTTGAGGAAACATCATTTGTTTACGACTTTCACATTAAATTCCCACATATATCGCTCTCAATAAATGAAATTTGTTTAATTTCCCCCCTTATGTTTCTTCCCCTTTTTATCCCCTGGCAACAACAACGATTGAGCCCTAGGCTGACACAGCTGTTTGGTGCGGTGTAATTCCTTTTTTATACTGTCTATCTAGTATCAGTGGTTAAAGGTGGAATCACATAAGTGTGTCTAACCTTCATCGTTCTATGGAACTCGGATATCATCAGGGATTTGGAAGCTCCCTACAAACTGGTTTTGTCGAGCCATTTAGTGAATTGAAGACTTCGTCGTTCATTACCTTATTGTCATGATTGCCGCGTCCGCATGTGGCATTCGTTTTGTCTTGAGAATAATTATCAACTAGCACTATCGAAGTATTGGTAAATGAAACACCAGAAACAGAAGTCAGAAATCACCAATTTAAAGGAACTTTGTCTGTCTATACCGGAATCCTAATCTAACCAATTTACCGTCGCACCTTTTTGGTCTTCATTAGTGGTACTTTAAGTCAAATGAATGAGCGTTCATGTGTTAACGTTCCAAAACATATTTAGAAATATAGTACAGCGAAAGAACGAAAGTAAAATATAAAATGTTTGTCTACGACAGATAATCCTTAACATACTGAGGTATGTACATAGTATACTGAGGTAATATACTGAGGTATGTACATAATATACTGAGGTAATATACTGTGGTATGTACATAATATACTGAGGTATGTACATAATATACTGAGGTATGTACATAATATACTGAGGTATGTACATAATATACTGAGGTAATATACTGAGGTATGTACATAATATACTGAGGTAATATACTGAGGTATGTACATAATATACTGAGGTATGTACATAATATACTGAGGTATGTACATAACATACTGAGGTAATATACTGAGGTATGTACATAATATACTGAGGTAATATACTGAGGTATGTACATAATATACTGAGGTATGTACATAATATACTGAGGTATGTACATAATATACTGAGGTATGTACATAATATACTGAGGTATGTACATAATATACTGAGGTATGTACATAATATACTGAGGTATGTACATAATATACTGAGGTATGTACATAATATACTGAGGTATGTACATAATATACTGAGGTATGTACATAATATACTGAGGTATATACATAACATACTGAGGTGTGTACATAATATACTGAGGTAATATACTGAGGTATGTACATAATATACTGAGGTAATATACTGAGGTATGTACATAATATACTGAGGTATGTACATAATATACTGAGGTATGTACATAATATACTGAGGTAATATACTGAGGTATGTACATAATATACTAAGGTAATATACTGAGGTATGTACATAATATACTGAGGTAATATACTGAGGTATTTACATAATATACTGAGGTAATATATTGAGGTATGTACATAATATACTGCGGTAATATACTGAGGTATGTACATAATATACTGAGGTATGTACATAACATACTGAGGTATGTACATAACATACTGAGGTATGTACATTATATACTGAGGTATGTACATAATATACTGAGGTATGTTCATAACATAATGAGGTATGTACATAATATACTGAGGTATGTACATAACATACTGAGGTATGTACATAATATACTGTGGTATGTACCTAACATACTGAGGTATGTACATAACATAATGAGGTATGTACATAACATACTGAGGTATGTACATAATATACTGTGGTATGTACCTAACATACTGAGGTATGTGCATAATATACTGAGGTTGTTCATAACATAATGAGGTATGTACATAAGATAATGAGGTATGTACATAATATACTGAGGTATGTACATAATATACTGAGGTATGTACATAACATACTGAGGTATGTACATAATATACTGAGGTATGTACATAACATACTGAGGTACATATACTAACTGTATTATATACATGTTTACTGCCCTGTATAATGTAAGATTGCAGTGCCTCACGTTTTGTAAACTTTCTATGACTCCTATCTTTTCCGTCTCCTTAATTATACGATTTCGTCTTATTCTTTGTCTCGTTTTGTGTTTGTGTTTTTGTTTCCCTGTAAACTTTCATTCTTTCCTATATCTTCACTTTCATAGTTCATCCATATCGATATCGATAAAAAATATCTAGTCTTGTTTGTGTTTTTTTGTATGCGTCTTTTGCTTCTCTCTTGGAAATCTTTCATTCTTCCTTTTTG
Organism: Mizuhopecten yessoensis; assembly: GCF_002113885.1. Lineage (NCBI taxonomy): Eukaryota > Metazoa > Mollusca > Bivalvia > Pectinida > Pectinidae > Mizuhopecten > Mizuhopecten yessoensis. The sequence continues at coordinate 143,673 of NW_018403983.1, forward strand.
TTTTTATTTACATTGTTTATTCTCAGCGATTCACGTATTGTCCATTTTTCGTTTGTTTTTTCATTTTCGTCCTCCGTGTCAGTTTTATTTTCCCCATTATCTTCACTTTTGGCGCGTAGTTCACTCCATCGATACATTCAAACAAAATAATATCTAGAAACATGACATGTGTACTAAATCATTTAATTTCTTTAATTCACTGCAGTAATTAACGCAATCAATCCACTTACCACATCATCGTATGTCACTTCCACGTATTGGAACGCTACATACACTGTAGTTTAAACATATTTTATTGATACAAAAGGATTGGGCACAAGTTATTAAACTTATATGAAGCCCTCTCCAACACATGTTACAAACATTTATATTAACAATTCGAAGATGGCAGACTTTCAACATCGTGATAACAAGTATATTAAAAACAAAATATTATTGTACAGGCATGTTGTTTCTATCATATTCAACTAGAGTGAGAACATGAAAGGGGATAGAGAGAAACAGAGAGAGACAGAGAGAGAGAGGGAGAGAGAGAGAAGAGAGGGAGACACAGGGGGGGGGGGGGGAGGGGGGGTTAGAATCTTTTCGTATTGTCAATGTATTTCTGAGTATAATTAAAAATTTGTTCATTATCATTATTAGATAAGTTTGAATCACCAAACATCAAGGTTTGTAGGCTGAGTGGAATGTATGCATTCAAATTCCTGAAAAGTTCAACGCGTTGTCGGGCATAGAGATTACAGTTAAAAAAATAATGGTTTGCATCTTCACAGTAAAAACCGCATTCACAACGTTGTTCATTAATAATGTTCACTCTGAATAAATCTTGTTTAAGATAACTTGATTTGTTTCTTAATCTACAGTGTAAGATGTTATTTTTCCTGTCACCAAAGAGAAAGAGATGCAAAAAATTTGAAACGTGTTTTTTACGAAGAGTATCTCTAAACGTGCTAAAAGTTCCTAACTGTCTAATGTTAGTATCTAAACGGTTCCAGAGTCTTATAGTAGCTGGGAAGTAGGAGTTGTTTGTTATTTCCAGTCGGTTATTGGGTAGCGTGTAATACACTGTAACATCACATACTATTTAGAGTTCACTGTTAATATTCATTTCTGTATAATAGATACCTTAGTTATGGTCGTAGCGATACCAACGCTTAGTATGGGAACGAACAATGGTCAATTTAGTCGCCTTGATCCTTGGACAACGGGTTTAGGCCATCTTCGATATCACACGGTCGGAAATAGCTTCTCGGTATCCGTTACATGCGCTCTTAGAATTCCTGGACACGCCTGTGGATCTGCCACAGATGGCCCTGTGATCATAATGCAGTCTTACATTTAATACATAGTTTAAAAAGTTAATAACATATATATTTCTCGTCGAAAAATATTTTTGTGATATATACACATGGTTGAACAATTCATTTAGGATCAAAGTAATGGTCGTATTTTTAAAATACAAGGAAAGGAACTTTTCGCTTTTTACTGATTAAACTAATCGATTTAACTAAGACAACCAGGCAATGCTGGTCGCGTTGTGTTGAAACAGTCTTTACTTACATTCAATCGTAGATGTAGGACTTATCAATATGATTAAAGTAATGCCATCACTCTAGTGGAGATACATGTACTAATATTGGCACGAATATTTGTACTTTATATCACAACCTGAAGGATGAACGGACGATACACGTGTTGTCGTACCTATATATATGTTTGTAATTGATGCAGTAATTGATGCAGATGTAGTAATTGATGCAATGCAGTAATTGGTGCAGTAGATAGGAGAGATGACATGCAACTGTGTCGTCCAATCAAAGGACTAAACTCAACCTAATTGTTCCCGGAGAGAAACTTAAATGTTGCACTGAAAAAGCAGAAAGCATAAGATAGAAATGTAGGTAAAGCAATAATGGTACAACAAATGAAAGTAAAAAAGAAAGAGACACTGGAGAAACAACAAGGGTAAACATGGTTTATCGTATTAGATCACTGCGGTCGGAGTCAGAATCTTTGTTGTGTGTCCCAAAATCTTGTACTGTGACCTACGGAAACAGACGCTTTGGGAGGGTTTCAGCTAAGTTGTGGAATAGCTTACCATCTGCTATTAGGAAGTCGAATACCCTGGCCAAGTTCAAGAGGAACATAAAAACTCACCTCTTCACGTCTGCATTTTAGAATCTTTGCAAAGACGTCATGTAAATACCACCCTTTTATTTGTGTAATTATGTGCACATTGCTTGTTAAATGTATGAAAGTGATTGCAAGTCTTTGTTGTTTGTTTTCACAATTATAACCATTACTATTATCCATATGTTGTAAAGCGCCTTAGAGTAATTTTACAAATTATATAGGGCGCTTTATAAATGCTGTATGTTATTTATTTATTATTTATTATAATATCTGAAATAGAGGTAAGGACAGTAGCTTTCAGTAACTACAAGGTACAATACCAGCAAATTAAGGATTGTCCCCGGTTTCGTCAACTTGACTTGTTAATCTCCTCCCGGCTTTGACCGGTTATATCTACATCTGCAAGATCATCATGTCATGCTGTCATTCCAATGATGATGGTACGTCCACTCTGTTTTTAAAAGCAGATACATGACGTCATGTCCATCGCGAGGCTCGTAACGCGATTAGGCCCAGACGGCTCAGAATCCCACAGGCGCCATTTTGTTTCGGTCTGCGGTTTCTAAACTACGCCGTTGGGACAACTTGTGAAGTGGAGCTCTTCTGTTCCATTTCCGGTCTTGTAATGGATACTAAAATGTGCTAGGCGTGCAGTCTTGTCCCTTTATAATTAGCGATATCGTCTTGGGGGATGTTGATTGACCTTGACGTGACCTCAAGTGGGATGCGATGACTATTTTATATACAATAAGGATATTTACAGTGTAAAAGTTTAAAAATTGATTTCAGCTAGATGGAATGAAATGGATTTAATGGTTAAATACACACTGGAGAAATTTAACAAACGCGTTTATGTAATTATAAAAATCTCCAAATGCAGGAAAAAGTATCCACGTTAACATAACGTGTAACTTTATCTGTTCTGTCTCGGAAACAATTCCCATTATGACGTCAAACAAAGACGTATGACGTATGTTACACTTGCGCGTGTTTAACAAAGTAAATGTCTTCTAAGACAGCAGTTTTGAATCTTGACGAAAAGCTTTTTGTAAAGAAAATCAGCTAAAAATAAACACTACTAATAGTCTGTAGAATAATGATGTTAAACCCAAGACACAATGCGATGTGTGATTGTGTCAATTAATCAATAAAAATATCTACAATGAATTTTACATATTCTACAATTAGAAAACCATTATCACTATCGATCTAAATAAGTAACAATGTATGCTAAATACCTGTTCACCGGTGAAAATTATTCTAATTTTTCACAACATGATCTTAATTACTCCTTGCTTGTGTTCCGTGATACAAGAATCAGGTAAGCTTATTTATATACTATAGTGTATATAATCCTAGTCTATGTAGTGTATTAGATTATTGGTAAATTAGGCAATTAATTCAATGCCAAGAAAGAGATCAATACTACATTAAAGAACTTTGAAATGACGAACAGAAAAAAAGTATAAAGCTCTCTTTCCGTGCTAATATTCTGCAATATTCCAATATTAGAATCATACATGTATTAGTGAAGACGAACCCCCTGGTTTTACTCCGCGATCACAAGCAATTATCTGCGCTCTATAAATGTGTACCAGAATAGTAGTATACCATGTTTTGCACATTTCCTAAATAAACAAACTTTGATGCATTTCTTAGTAAAAAATCATTTTTGCTATAATCGATCTAGTCTCGTTCAATAAGACGCTTGCTCACTTGTAATTCAAGAGTCTAGTTGAACTAGACTATAATCGATCTTCTTCGCAATTTATAGATATGAAATTACCTGTGTACATGTATGTCCCAGGTTCTGTATTGAAAGAGAAACACAGTAATAACAAAAATAAATAAAAATAATATAAAAATATGAATGTTTAATGAATATGACAAAGTCGTTTTTACATGAAAATAAAGATAACAGATCATAAACCCTTGTACAGATTGAGGTCAAATTCTGAGCGACAAAACACAATGACGTATAGATAAATACGCCGTTTTTGGGTTATTTTATGCATCTTTCCAACTTCAGGAAAATGGGGTAATAATAGAATCCATCTGTAAAGTTTTCTAAAACTACGAAGTAATGGGGCACATGTTTAAACAATTGTCTAGCCGATACAGAGAGCCAAGATGTACATTTCGACTGCATGGTGCCATTCTGTCTATTTAGGACTCATTAGCAGTACTTAGGGTTGACAAATTGAAAAAAACCATTCATATCTAAAGTGTTAAAGTCTGTATCTAGAGAAAAAAATTGATTTGGACAATTTTAGATAATATCACGTAAACTATGACAAATGTCATACATTTAAGTCCAGACAAAGCAATTTGTAGTAGTTACATACACTGTAGGTACCGAGTACTAGATGTTATTATCACGTCGCACGTGGGTTCACAGAGGTCACGTTTGTAACATACAAATAAGTAAACTGTGTCTGCGCGGACCCAAAAGTGACCGTTTGACAGGACGATCCAAGGTAAAGACGCGATTGATTTGATAGTAATGTATCACTGGAAATCAAGGAAACGTGACGCGCCGTCAATATCCTACCAGTAACGGACTGTCATTATTTACAGACAAGAAACAAATTCGACATGGCGCCTGACCGACTCCGAACGTCATTGAATGTCCACTTGACGAGATCGTACGCTTTACAACAACTCAACTGTATTCAATAACTATTTTTTGATAAGTATATGTAGTGGCGTTCTATAAATGTTCTCCAAAATACCAGATTCAGAGGGGTTTTCGTAGCTTCCCTTGCCTGGAAGCTTTCTTAAAAAGCAAAATATCTTCTTCTTTTTTTAGTTCGGAACAACCATGAATTTTTTTTCTGGATCCGGCGCTGCCCCACCCAGGTCCAACACAGTGATGGATCAATGTAATATATACTTTACATAACGTTTCCTATGTTCAACAATTTGATCAGGAAGGACTTAAATTTGTTTCTGATTATACATGAAACCTTTTATTTAATCTTACTGCATGTGCGTGAATGCATTCGAAAGTCTATAATTTATTGTATATGTCCCTGTTGGATTTGGTTTTGGTTTCATTTTTTTAACATTTTATTAAAAGCTTAGATATTTAAGGACGTGCTTCCATGTGTGTTGTGTATGCGATCCTGTATGTATGTGTGCTGGATACAAGGTATGTTGGAGTACCTCCCTCCTTGCGATAGCGCGGATCTGATGGGATATTCAAAGACACAGAAAGCAAACTACACCCTCCACCTGTTATTGCTTCTTATACTATAATGTCATTGATAGTCTTCCGAATAGTATAATCTATGATTCTCTCCTGCAAATCGAAGCGTTATTAAGCTTTAGGAAAGTCACGTCACAAGTCCGCCAACTAAAGGATGTGTGAGCGGTATCATGTAACAGCCAGCTGACAGAGCAATGATGGTCTTGGAATATGTTACTCGCTACACTACTTTTAATTCAATATACTAAATCAAAGAACTCCTTGGTAGATAGTTCTAAAGATGTCGGATTATTTTTCTCTTTCATAATTTGATTCCCTCAGCACATGTAACGAAGGAAGGCCTGGGTTGTATGCGGAGCCCTAGGATATACAAAGTTTAATAACAAATACCACACCCATCTTCTCCACTCATCAACCGACGCACTATTTGTTCATCATATGAATTACATTAAACATGAAAAGGAAATATTCTTACGATAAATGTCACTTGGAAAAGGATATGTAGGATGTTGTTTTTTTGTGTTTTTTTTTTTATAAATAATACCATTAACGAAGATGACCAATATATACCGCCTTTTATCATACGAAATGCTGACAGCTATGGATAATACGAAACCTACAAAGGTTGTCCAGAATGATCTAGTATATAAAGATTGAAGATATTGAATTTACTGTTTATATGATGCTTCCTTTATAAGTCAAAAAGTATAGTCAAACAAACGTGACAGATTCCCCTAAATTGGGATCACTATATTCCTCCCTTTTCTATCTACTTTTCCTTTTCTTTATATGGCATTAGGTGTTGCTTCTGAGCCAAACACATTTTATTTCTAATGCTAAATGTCTTATTCTATTGTACGAAAATCTTAATACTTATATTTGTTTTGTTTGTGTTTTACGTCCAATTAACAGCAGTGCTCATTAGTTAGATAATTTCGTTAGAAAGATTTAGGGACGTGCAAGGTTTTGGTGGTGGAGGAAAGCCAGAGTTCCCGGAGAAAAAAACCCCGACCTACGGCCAGTACCTAGCGACTGCCCCACGTAGGTCTCAAACCCGCGACCCAGTGGTGGAGGGCTAGTGGTAGCAGAATGTCAGACGCCTTAACCACTTGGCCAACGCGGCCCCCGTTAATTATTTAGCAATTACGAATTTCCAAGGTCAGCGCTGAACCATGTAGGATCACTCTAATGCGATTTAAGAGGTTATTCCATTATTTCATTATTCCTCCTCCTCCTCCTCAACTTCACGATTAATACAAAATCAACTGTATACAAATTATATATTGTTTTACTATGATATTCTGCACGTATGCGGTTAGCAATCGATTTTTAACTGTTCGAAGACAAGAAGTATTTATTACAGCTGTTATAGTATCTATCCAACAGCTTTTTAATTCCATATACAATTCATTTAAAGAATATGTGAGAGAGCAAGCATTTTTACCAAGGTCGCTCGAAGGTGAACATTAAATACCGATAAAATAACTGTATGCGTGTCAGTGCTAATAGTCTGGAGTATATGTTTTGTAACAACTTTGAAGTTGAAGAACGGTTGAGTAATAAAATATTACGTTAAACCACATATAAAGGCGCCCTACTTTCATGCAATAATTACCTTTGGAATCGATTAGTTTTCCTAGGGTGCACTGCCATTTTGCCTGACGGCAGAAGTCATTCTCGAACTTCCATGATTACAATGTACCAATTACTTATGTTCTCTGCACCCATGGCGAGATTGAAGGCGCGCTGAGATATTTCATTAAAACACTAACCGTTCGCTAGGCTGATACCTCTCCTTTGACGATTACAGAGAAAAGACAATCAACTTAAAAGATGGTCAATTTCACCGTTGCGCTACCGCGCGATACCTTAATGTTCATCAAAGGATCAGACCAGTCTACTTGGAAACGCATACTGAGCCTCCGATTTTGTTATGACTTATTCCAGTGGTGCAGGGAGCATAGTTGAGTGTTATCCTTGTACTTTGGAAGATTGTCGGAAATGTGTATGACGGGATACACCACACTTACGTTCAAATAATTTTATGGAAGTTTATTGAAAGAATATGTTATGGTCTGCGTGTGAATATTTTTTTATATGCATTTGATGATTCTAACAAAAAGTAAAGCAAGATACTTAAGTGTCTTATCTTTATAAAGTAATAAGTTGGCAAATTATCATTCATATATTTGTCAATATCAAGAATTAAAGGCAATGCCGTAATGAGATCAAATTGAAAAAAACGTTCTTTGTAATAAAGGGTAATTTGGTACTTCTGGATATTTGATTGTTTGTCTAAAATACCACATGACTGAGAATCACTCCGCGGTAGTGCTAGGAGTAGTTGGAATTAAAGGTATAACAAGCAGAGAACAATTTGGTACTTTATATTACAGACAATACGAATGTCCCAATATAAAGTGTAGTACTGAGAGTAGTTAGTGTTTTATATAACCATAGTTTCACCTAAAACACCCCACAGTAATAGAGCGAATAGTTGGTACTGACTATAGCAATCATAGGCCTATAAGTCTATCACTACAGTACCCCTGTGCAGGTTTGGGGAAAGAACAGACCTGCTTCATGTATAAACCAATGCATGTGGATCATAAAAGTATGGTGGCTTATAAATGACATTTCGTCTTTTCGTTTTGTCGCCCGCGAAAAGCCGCCGTCTTTTTGCAGTTTAGCTTTTATTACTTAAGCGTTGTTTCTTCATTATATCGCTTTGGTGTGTTTTCTTCTTTTCGTTATTTTTTATTTTTTTGCTTGGAGTCTTTTCGTGGGCGAGGAAGCGAAAAGACGAAATATCACATAGAAGCCACCATATAAAAGGTAGATAATGTGGGAACTCATCCATAGGCGGGGTTTCGCCTGTGTTTTCTACTTACGAAAAAAACAAAGCCTAACCTACCCCCATTGCAAACTTCTGGGATCTATGTTTTTTTCTATCCTCAGTTTTCTACATTGAGTTAATCCAAAGTCAACCTACCCCAATTGCTAACATTTGGGAGATATGTTTTTTTTGCTGTTTTCTACATGTTCCTTTCGTCGTTGTCTCCAAGGACACACGTCCTCGTATTGCCTTTGCTGTTACCAGGACGTAAAACCCCAAACAAACAGATCGTCTGACGTACTGGGAGTGTCCGGAACATTAGATAATGATCACGTGACTAGAAATCCACACTGAAGAGTATTGAACGTTTAACATTACAGTGAGTACAAGTGCCTTGCACTAATCCCTTAGAACAATGTACCACTGACGTCATACATAGAACGTGAGTAGATTGTTTACTAGAAACAGATACCAAGGTTCGAACACCATAATGACCATGTAACAGTCGTACATACCACTTGCAGATCGCTTTGTAATCGCAAACAACACCGCTTATGTAAACAAATCACGATATTTGGACTATATGGAATTAAACACACCGCCGCGAAGCGGAATTTGAGTAAAAACGATTAACATGTTATTATCGACTACTTAGGCCTATTTACACATAAGCTGATAGGAATTAAACAATAGACAGATGTGTGTCGCACCCTAACGCTATAATCTCTGTCACTCTGTATAGACACCTCGAGAACAAACAATTTACATGATAATATCGACTTTTTCACCCTTTTTACACAACAGATGATCTGAAAAGTATTAAACAATAGGCATATTTGTGCTACTCCCAACCACTTAAAATTATTTCACGCCACACAAATTGTCTGTACTGGTGACGCAGCAATATACGTCACAGAAAACCATGGTCTTAAACCGGTCACGCCTTTACAGAGATTTGAACGTATAACGTAATACAAACCTTACTTTTTTACCAGTACCTCTAGTATCGAGTAAATCAATGATTTCGAAACTGAAATATCTTCTAGATTATTGACTCCGTGCCAACATGTACTTTATTCTATTAACAAACCAAATGATATCGGTGGTATGATTTTTTTGTTTTTAGTTTTAGTTTAAACATATTTTATTGCCAAAAAATGCAAAAGGATTGGGTACAAGTTACATGAACATTATTAACGCCATTTCCTTATAAGATAAATAATTGTATATACACATCATAAGATGGCTTTCATAGTTTAAATCACTACATTTATCTATTATTGAGAGAGAGAGACAGAGAGAGAGAGACAGAGAGAGAGAGAGAGAGAGAGAGAGAGAGAGAGAGAGAGAGAGAGAGAGAGAGAGAGATTATTACTTTTTCATTGCAGTCTATATAATGTACATCTCAATATTCAACATATAATGATTAAATTTTACCACCTGATTCGGATAAAGCTTTGGTAAATATTTCATTTATATCTGTTAATATAACAATCAATGGTCCACTACTTCCGAGTTTAAATAAAAATGAAAAATCGCATATTTTTTTTTACTTAAACGAAATTTATCAAGATGCGAAAAAAACCCCCAAAAAGTTAAAAGGCAATTGTATATAATGTTTTCTTTAAATATTAGTATGATAGGTGAATGTCATATTATATAACTCTACCACATATCGACAAACTTGTGTGAACGAAATCGTATTGCATACCATCATGATTTGTTAAAAAGATGCTTCTACATTCCGCCTTATTCCTATGACGTCACACATGACAACAACACTGCACGCCTTTTTTAATAAACTTCTCAACGCAGTACAAGTGTAACCATGTTCTGCTCTGTTACCCAATGGCTAAATAGGTTAATAACTGAATATACAGTCCAAAGATATACAAAACAATAGCTAAATATGTTAATAACTGAATATACAGTCCAAAGATATACAAAACAATAGTTAAATATGTTAATAACTGAATATACAGTCCAAAGATGTACAAAACAACCTCGTATTCCATCGTCGCTCTCTCTGTGGCTGGAACAGAGAAAAATGAGCCGTATATTCATTAAATAGAAAATACCGTTCTGATTAGAGTAATGTTAAATGCTAGTATCGTATCATTTCACGTGAAGAAATAATATGACATATACCTTCAGTGCAGTCAAAATGTAAGTTTTTTTTATCAAATGGCATTTCTGTTCTACCATTGGTAGTAAAAAAAAAAAAAAGGAAAAGAACCTAATAAACATTCAATTTAGACTATTAAGACTGCTGACTTTTCCTTTGTGATGTCACTTGACGTTGTTTAGTCCTTTTATGTAGTTATAACTCTTACGACCTGTCCGTGCCATGTGACGCTTGTCGTACGCAGTGTCGTAAACCGATCAGGTTGAGATCGGGGATGTCTGCTGCTGACACGTTCTATATAGTAATACAAGATGGTATTGACTCCTGATATTAGATGTCACAGACATCGGCATTAAGCACGTACACTTACTCGTATCTAATACATTAGGCAGCAAATAACATCATTGAAATAATTATTTGGTTAAGAACAAAAGAACAAATAGTCGAACTATTTTGAGTCCATACGACGAAGTTTCTTTTTTAAAAACGTTATAATCCCCCATTTCATTATAAATTTGTCGAGGGAAATATGTTTGTTTCTAATCTGTTGGAAACAAAAGATCACGTTTCCCTACCCGAGCGCAATGTAACAGTTAATTACATGTAGTTTTTGTACATGTATATTGAAATAGAGCGCTAATTCAACACACAAGATGATAAAGCCTGTGTGATGTCAAGGTCGATGTCCTCGATTTTACTCATTAATGTACTTAATTAGTTCGTTGCCACTTAGTCGGCATTTGTTGTCAGATCCGCGCTATCACAATGAGGCAAGTACACCAACATACCATGCTTCCTGCATACAAACACGCAAGCACGTATACACTACACACATTGAGGTACGTCCCTTTATGACATTAGCTATTAATACGACTTTAAACAAAATTAAATCAAACTCCAGTTCTCGCTATGAGTATGTAATTTTACTTGGAATAAAGCAGGATTTACATGTTGGTGTGTTTTATAAAGCAGAAAATGCTAACGGTGAAGTCCGTTTTCATTCTCCTTTTATTTATTAAATGGTCTTCGTATTAATGTTTCATGTGTGCATATGTTGCCCTGGATTATGTCGCTTTTGGGTTCGAATTGTGGTTGTATTGACTCGCTTTTCTCTTGCTGAAATAAAGCAACGGGGTGCCATTTCAAAATACAGCTGTAGCGTACATGTATATAATCATCTTCGTCAACGGAACTTTCATATTAACAGATATAACGACAGGGTCAGTGACAACTGTTGTCTGAACGGAAATGACAGCCGACCTCATTATTGGAACTAGAGTAGAGCGTGTCTGTAACTGTCATATGTGACGATAACACTATTATATAAGGGGCAGGCGGATTGGTCGTACAGCTCACTGAAACTAAACGAACTGTTAATCACATTTCTATCAATAACTTGACACAAAAGTGGAAGATTTAGTTTAAATAAAATTTAAGTCATGAATATTTCACATGCGAATGCACAAACGAAAGATTGAATAAATAAATGGAAGAGTGAATAAACAATCGAATGAATGAATGAATAAATGAAAGAGTGAATGAATAATCGAATGAATGAATGAATAAATGAAAGAGTGAATAAATAATCGAATGAATGAATGAATCACTATTGCTATATAATGACGCAATGTAACAATGTTGATTAAATATCTAACTAATCATAATAAGATAATTCTTTTTTTCAGAATTACCTTTCATACTCTGTGTGAAACCCTCATTTTGTTATCACTTTCAGTAACGTTGAGAAAGTCGCACCTGACAGTCGTTAAAAATACAGTTCGTACAAATCCTACATAACAGTATATTTTCAATGTAAAAAGTTAAAAAAACACTATAATTGTCATTCACTCTGACTATAAGGACTTCAATGTAAGTCACTGTTCAGCAGATCTCTATCCTGACTATAAGGACTTGAACGTAAGGCACTGTTCAGCAGATCTCTATCCTGGCTATAAGGACTTCAATGTAAGGCATTGTTCAGCAGCTCTCTATCCTGACTATAAGGACTTCAATGTATGGCACTTTTCAGCAGATCTCTATCCTGACTATAAGGCCTTCTATGTAAGTCACTGTTCCGCAGATCTCTATCCTGACTATAAGGACTTGAATGGAAGGCACTGTTCAGCAGATCTCTATCCTGGCTATAAGGACTTCAATGTAAGGCATTGTTCAGCAGCTCTCTATCCTGACTATAAGGACTTCACTGTAAGGCATTGTTCAGCAGATCTCTATCCTGACTATACGGACTTCAATGTAAGGCACTGTTCAGCAGATCTAAATCCTGACTATAAGGATTTCAATGTAAGGCACTGTTCAGCAGATCTCTACCCTGACTATAAGGACTTCAATGTAAGGCATTGTTCAGCAGCTCTCTATCCTGACTATAAGGACTTCAATGTAAGTCACTCTTCAGCAGATCTCTATCCTGACTATAAGGCCTTCTATGTAAGTCACTGTTCCGCAGATCTCTATCCTGACTATAAGGACTTGAATGTAAGGCACTGTTCAGCAGATCTCTACCCTGACTATAAGGACTTGAATGTAAGGCACTGTTCAGCAGATCTCTACCCTGACTATAAGGACTTCAATGTAAGGCACTGGTCAGCAGATATCTATCCTGACTATAAGGACTTCAATGTAAGTCACTATTCAGCAGATCTCTATCCTGACTATAAGGCCTTCTATGTAAGTCACTGTTCCGCAGATCTCTATCCTGACTATAAGGACTTCTATGTAAGGCATTGTTCAGCAGATCTCTATTCTGACTATAAGGACTTCAATGTAAGGCATTGTTCAGCAGCTCTCTATCCTGACTATAAGGACTTCAATGTATGGCACTTTTCAGCAGATCTCTATCCTGACTATAAGGATTTTAATGTAAGGCACTGTTCAGCAGATCTCTATCCTGTCTATAAGGACTTGAATGTAAGGCACTGTTCTGCAGATCTCTATCCTGACTATAAGGACTTGAATGGAAGGCACTGTTCAGCAGATCTCTATCCTGGCTATAAGGACTTCAATGTAAGGCACTGTTCAACAGATCTCTATCCTGACTATAAGAACTTCAATGTAAGGCACTGTTCAGCAGATCTAAATCCTGACTATAAGGATTTCAATGTAAGGCACTGTTCAGCAGATCTGTATCCTGACTATAAGGACTTCTATGTAAGACACTGCTCAGCAGATCTCTATCCTGGCTATAAAGACTTCAATGTAAGTCACTGTTCAGCAGATCTCTACCCTGACTATAAGGACTTGAATGTAAGGCACTGTTCTGCAGATCTCTATCCTGACTATAAGGACTTGAATGGAAGGCACTGTTCAGCAGATCTCTATCCTGTCTATAAGGACTTGAATGTAAGGCACTGTTCTGCAGATCTCTATCCTGACTATAAGGACTTGAGTGTAAGGCACTGTTCAGCAGATCTCTATCCTGTCTATAAGGACTTGAATGTAAGGCACTGTTCAGCAGATCTCTACCCTGACTATAAGGACTTCAATGTAAGGCACTGGTCAGCAGATCTCTATCCTGACTATAAGGATTTTAATGTAAGGCACTGTTCAGCAGATCTCTACCCTGACTATAAGGACTTGAATGTAAGGCACTGTCCAGCAGATCTCTATCCTGACTATAAGGACTTCAATGTATGGCACTTTTCAGCAGATCTCTATCCTGACTATAAGGACTTCATTGTAAGGCACTGTTCAGCAGATCTCTATCCTGGCTATAAGGACTTCAATGTAAGGCATTGTTCAGCAGCTCTCTATCCTGACTATAAGGACTTCAATGTAAGTCACTGTTCAGCACATCTCTATCCTGACTATAAGGACTGCAATGTAAGGCACTGTTCAGCAGATCTCTGTCCTGACTATAAGGACTTCAATGTAAGGCACTGTTCAACAGATCTCTATCCTGACTATAAGAACTTCAATGTAAGGCACTGTTCAGCAGATCTCAATCCTGACTATAAGGACTTGAATGTAAGGCACTGTTCTGCAGATCTCTATCCTGACTATAAGGACTTGAACGTAAGGCACTGTTCAGCAGATCTCTATCCTAACTATAAGGACTTCAATGTAAGGCACTGTTCAGCAGATCTCAATCCTGACTATAAGGATTTCAATGTAAGGCACTGGTCAGCATATCTCTATCCTGACTATAAGGACTTCAATGTAAGGCACTGGTCAGCATATCTCTATCCTGACTATAAGGATTTCAGTGTAAGGCACTGGTCAGCAGATCTCAATCCTGACTATACGGATTTCAATGTAAGGCACTGGTCAGCATATCTCTATCCTGACTATAAGGATTTTAATGTAAGGCACTGTTCAACAGATCTCTATCCTGACTATAAGGATTTTAATGTAAGGCACTGTTCAACAGATCTCTATCCTGACTATAAGAACTTCAATGGAAGGCACTGTTCAGCAGATCTCTATCCTGACTATAAGAACTTCAATGTAAGGCACTGTTCAGCAGATCTCTATCCTGACTATAAGGACTTCAATGTAAGGCACTGTTCAGCAGATCTCTATCCTGACTATAAGGACTTCAATGTAAGGCACTGTTCAGCAGATCTCTATCCTGACTATAAGGACTTCAATGTAAGGCACTGTTCAGCAGATCTCTATCCTGACTATAAGGACTTCAATGTAAGGCACTGTTCAGCAGATCTCTATCCTGACTATAAGGACTTCAATGTAAGGCACTGTTCAGCAGATCTCTATCCTGACTATAAGGACTTCAATGTAAGGCACTGTTCAGCAGATCTCTATCCTGACTATAAGGACTTCAATGTAAGGCACTGTTCAGCAGATCTCTATCCTGACTATAAGGACTTCAATGTAAGGCACTGTTCAGCAGATCTCTATCCTGACTATAAGGACTTCAATGTAAGGCACTGTTCAGCAGATCTCTATCCTGACTATAAGGACTTCAATGTAAGGCACTGTTCAGCAGATCTCTATCCTGACTATAAGGACTTCAATGTAAGGCACTGTTCAGCAGATCTCTATCCTGACTATAAGGACTTCAATGTAAGGCACTGTTCAGCAGATCTCTATCCTGACTATAAGGACTTCAATGTAAGGCACTGTTCAGCAGATCTCTATCCTGACTATAAGGACTTCAATGTAAGGCACTGTTCAGCAGATCTCTATCCTGACTATAAGGACTTCAATGTAAGGCACTGTTCAGCAGATCTCTATCCTGACTATAAGGACTTCAATGTAAGGCACTGTTCAGCAGATCTCTATCCTGACTATAAGGACTTCAATGTAAGGCACTGTTCAGCAGATCTCTATCCTGACTATAAGGACTTCAATGTAAGGCACTGTTCAGCAGATCTCTATCCTGACTATAAGGACTTCAATGTAAGGCACTGTTCAGCAGATCTCTATCCTGACTATAAGGACTTCAATGTAAGGCACTGTTCAGCAGATCTCTATCCTGACTATAAGGACTTCAATGTAAGGCACTGTTCAGCAGATCTCTATCCTGACTATAAGGACTTCAATGTAAGGCACTGTTCAGCAGATCTCTATCCTGACTATAAGGACTTCAATGTAAGGCACTGTTCAGCAGATCTCTATCCTGACTATAAGGACTTCAATGTAAGGCACTGTTCAGCAGATCTCTATCCTGACTATAAGGACTTCAATGTAAGGCACTGTTCAGCAGATCTCTATCCTGACTATAAGGACTTCAATGTAAGGCACTGTTCAGCAGATCTCTATCCTGACTATAAGGACTTCAATGTAAGGCACTGTTCAGCAGATCTCTATCCTGACTATAAGGACTTCAATGTAAGGCACTGTTCAGCAGATCTCTATCCTGACTATAAGGACTTCAATGTAAGGCACTGTTCAGCAGATCTCTATCCTGACTATAAGGACTTCAATGTAAGGCACTGTTCAGCAGATCTCTATCCTGACTATAAGGACTTCAATGTAAGGCACTGTTCAGCAGATCTCTATCCTGACTATAAGGACTTCAATGTAAGGCACTGTTCAGCAGATCTCTATCCTGACTATAAGGACTTCAATGTAAGGCACTGTTCAGCAGATCTCTATCCTGACTATAAGGACTTCAATGTAAGGCACTGTTCAGCAGATCTCTATCCTGACTATAAGGACTTCAATGTAAGGCACTGTTCAGCAGATCTCTATCCTGACTATAAGGACTTCAATGTAAGGCACTGTTCAGCAGATCTCTATCCTGACTATAAGGACTTCAATGTAAGGCACTGTTCAGCAGATCTCTATCCTGACTATAAGGACTTCAATGTAAGGCACTGTTCAGCAGATCTCTATCCTGACTATAAGGACTTCAATGTAAGGCACTGTTCAGCAGATCTCTATCCTGACTATAAGGACTTCAATGTAAGGCACTGTTCAGCAGATCTCTATCCTGACTATAAGGACTTCAATGTAAGGCACTGTTCAGCAGATCTCTATCCTGACTATAAGGACTTCAATGTAAGGCACTGTTCAGCAGATCTCTATCCTGACTATAAGGACTTCAATGTAAGGCACTGTTCAGCAGATCTCTATCCTGACTATAAGGACTTCAATGTAAGGCACTGTTCAGCAGATCTCTATCCTGACTATAAGGACTTCAATGTAAGGCACTGTTCAGCAGATCTCTATCCTGACTATAAGGACTTCAATGTAAGGCACTGTTCAGCAGATCTCTATCCTGACTATAAGGACTTCAATGTAAGGCACTGTTCAGCAGATCTCTATCCTGACTATAAGGACTTCAATGTAAGGCACTGTTCAGCAGATCTCTATCCTGACTATAAGGACTTCAATGTAAGGCACTGTTCAGCAGATCTCTATCCTGACTATAAGGACTTCAATGTAAGGCACTGTTCAGCAGATCTCTATCCTGACTATAAGGACTTCAATGTAAGGCACTGTTCAGCAGATCTCTATCCTGACTATAAGGACTTCAATGTAAGGCACTGTTCAGCAGATCTCTATCCTGACTATAAGGACTTCAATGTAAGGCACTGTTCAGCAGATCTCTATCCTGACTATAAGGACTTCAATGTAAGGCACTGTTCAGCAGATCTCTATCCTGACTATAAGGACTTCAATGTAAGGCACTGTTCAGCAGATCTCTATCCTGACTATAAGGACTTCAATGTAAGGCACTGTTCAGCAGATCTCTATCCTGACTATAAGGACTTCAATGTAAGGCACTGTTCAGCAGATCTCTATCCTGACTATAAGGACTTCAATGTAAGGCACTGTTCAGCAGATCTCTATCCTGACTATAAGGACTTCAATGTAAGGCACTGTTCAGCAGATCTCTATCCTGACTATAAGGACTTCAATGTAAGGCACTGTTCAGCAGATCTCTATCCTGACTATAAGGACTTCAATGTAAGGCACTGTTCAGCAGATCTCTATCCTGACTATAAGGACTTCAATGTAAGGCACTGTTCAGCAGATCTCTATCCTGACTATAAGGACTTCAATGTAAGGCACTGTTCAGCAGATCTCTATCCTGACTATAAGGACTTCAATGTAAGGCACTGTTCAGCAGATCTCTATCCTGACTATAAGGACTTCAATGTAAGGCACTGTTCAGCAGATCTCTATCCTGACTATAAGGACTTCAATGTAAGGCACTGTTCAGCAGATCTCTATCCTGACTATAAGGACTTCAATGTAAGGCACTGTTCAGCAGATCTCTATCCTGACTATAAGGACTTCAATGTAAGGCACTGTTCAGCAGATCTCTATCCTGACTATAAGGACTTCAATGTAAGGCACTGTTCAGCAGATCTCTATCCTGACTATAAGGACTTCAATGTAAGGCACTGTTCAGCAGATCTCTATCCTGACTATAAGGACTTCAATGTAAGGCACTGTTCAGCAGATCTCTATCCTGACTATAAGGACTTCAATGTAAGGCACTGTTCAGCAGATCTCTATCCTGACTATAAGGACTTCAATGTAAGGCACTGTTCAGCAGATCTCTATCCTGACTATAAGGACTTCAATGTAAGGCACTGTTCAGCAGATCTCTATCCTGACTATAAGGACT
Organism: Mizuhopecten yessoensis; assembly: GCF_002113885.1. Taxonomy (NCBI): domain Eukaryota; kingdom Metazoa; phylum Mollusca; class Bivalvia; order Pectinida; family Pectinidae; genus Mizuhopecten; species Mizuhopecten yessoensis. The sequence goes on from NW_018403983.1 coordinate 162,031, forward strand.
TCAATGTAAGGCACTGTTCAGCAGATCTCTATCCTGACTATAAGGACTTCAATGTAAGGCACTGTTCAGCAGATCTCTATCCTGACTATAAGGACTTCAATGTAAGGCACTGTTCAGCAGATCTCTATCCTGACTATAAGGACTTCAATGTAAGGCACTGTTCAGCAGATCTCTATCCTGACTATAAGGACTTCAATGTAAGGCACTGTTCAGCAGATCTCTATCCTGACTATAAGGACTTCAATGTAAGGCACTGTTCAGCAGATCTCTATCCTGACTATAAGGACTTCAATGTAAGGCACTGTTCAGCAGATCTCTATCCTGACTATAAGGACTTCAATGTAAGGCACTGTTCAGCAGATCTCTATCCTGACTATAAGGACTTCAATGTAAGGCACTGTTCAGCAGATCTCTATCCTGACTATAAGGACTTCAATGTAAGGCACTGTTCAGCAGATCTCTATCCTGACTATAAGGACTTCAATGTAAGGCACTGTTCAGCAGATCTCTATCCTGACTATAAGGACTTCAATGTAAGGCACTGTTCAGCAGATCTCTATCCTGACTATAAGGACTTCAATGTAAGGCACTGTTCAGCAGATCTCTATCCTGACTATAAGGACTTCAATGTAAGGCACTGTTCAGCAGATCTCTATCCTGACTATAAGGACTTCAATGTAAGGCACTGTTCAGCAGATCTCTATCCTGACTATAAGGACTTCAATGTAAGGCACTGTTCAGCAGATCTCTATCCTGACTATAAGGACTTCAATGTAAGGCACTGTTCAGCAGATCTCTATCCTGACTATAAGGACTTCAATGTAAGGCACTGTTCAGCAGATCTCTATCCTGACTATAAGGACTTCAATGTAAGGCACTGTTCAGCAGATCTCTATCCTGACTATAAGGACTTCAATGTAAGGCACTGTGCAGCAGATCTCTATCCTGACTATAAGGACTTCAATGTAAGGCACTGTTCAGCAGATCTCTATCCTGCGAACACTAACACAATGGGGTTTTTTTTGTATCAGGACTCAGAACTCTCGGGGAAAAAAAGAGCATAATAAAACTTGAGTGTTAACAAAACCGTAATTTGAAGTCAAAATCAACAAAACTATGCAGAAAAGGAACAAAGGAAAAATTCTCTTCGATTCAAAGAAGAATATGTTATCGTTTCCTGTCTTTCCTGACCATTTTTTGTTTCTATCTACATTCTGTTTCAGGCGGTGTCTCCCTAGACACCCGTCCACATATGGCCCTGGCTGTTGCGAGGACGTTAAACCCCAAACAAACTATCAGACAATCCAATGATGATAGACCAGAAGGATACGCGTATTCTGCTTCACAAACGTGACACCAAGGAAAACAGTCAGGCTTTTAGAAATCTCCATTAAACAGTCATTCCTATCCCCCGGGAACATATTCGACTTCTAGATTAATTTACTAATAATTTGATGTCCTATTGGGTGATGGGTTTGATGTCACTTACCGCGGTTTTATCGACCCGTTACTCGTATACCTCGTATCTCTAGGTATGAGACTCGGGCGTACTTTGACCTTGTAGGCGGTAGTCTTACTCGTTACACGGTCGAAACAACATTGTAGCCTGTAATATCGCTCTATTATAGAACATCAATGATACATTCCTCTTTGGTCAATTAAACAATTATTGAAATCAATTACGAAAAGACTATTGCGATGGAAAAGCTCGGTAATGACCGTGATGGCAGCTCTGTTGTAAATATCACACGGCCCTTTGTAGAATCACAGACAGAAACAATCTATTGTACCTGACATTTTCAGCTAAACACAATCCATACGATTGAAGTTATCACTATTGAAATTCATTAGAAGGAGTGTATATTGCAATTTAAAGTAACGCTTTAAAATAAATCAATTTAAACTATCAATTATGTTATATTGTCTTTCATAAAACGTTTCTGACTATTTCTATTGCTGGCTGTAGTTTATTTACTGGGAGTTGTGTGCCTTATTGTCTCCGACACGCCGTGACGAGAGCTCCGTTCCTCATATTAAACAAACCTTCATAAGACCACGATCCTACCGCTATGTTGGTAACACTTAATAGCCAGTTGATAAACGATATATCTGATTGAAACTGTGACTAAAGTCTATAGATTGATAATCTTCACACATTAAGCGTAACTGGCTCCTGTCGATGTATGAATTGACGTAGTGAAAAAGAGGAAACATTTTCCTGTTTATTTTCGTTCTTTTTGCCATTGATAAAGAGTTTGGATTCAACACCTGTTAAAAATATCGTTACATGTAATACATCGTTTTACCGAATAGACTGTACACTCTCATACAGGGACCTGAGCATTTGTTAAAGCTATAGTTGGACCTAAACTAAGTTGTTCAGAGTATTTTTACATGTTGAAGGGGTTTAGATCGACTTTCGGTAAAAATGACATCCCAATGATCATCAACAAGTAAAATTACTCTGAACACCTTAGTTTAGGTCCAAATATAGGTGTAACAAATTAGCATGTCCCTGTGCACTCTAATACGTACCATAGTACCAATTTTATCTTACATTTATCATTAGACATTTTGTCTCTCGTGGTATTCATGGGAAAATCAGAACTTCTTTTCTTGTAGAAAAAAACCCAGCCATAGCGCTTTTTATGTTTCAATTAGTGCAACATTACCGATAATAATAAACAAGAGTTTTAGCAAAATAAGGCTATATAAAGGACCCCGTTACGCCATGGTTTTTCACCCGGGTGACCCGCGCGAGAAACCGTCCTTAATATGCTGAGTTCGCAACACGAATTCTCACTCCTACACGATCCGTGCCCTGTTGAGAAATTGTGTCGGGGTGAGAAATCGTGGCGTACATGTAGCAGATCCTCGTTACACTGCCAATCCTCGTTTCCCCCGATATGACTGTAACTTTGATAAGTTATTACAATAAATAACATCACACCTTGCTGAACTATCATAAAGAAATAATGATGAGGAAATAAAAGATCATCGACTGTCGAGCTACAGTTACATTTAAAACGAAATCAAGGGGAGAGAACTGTATGAAAAATATAGTGGATTTTCTAGCTATTTGTCTGCAGCGGGACAGCTCCTTAATGCAGCTTGCGTACTAATTGCTGTCTGTATCATTCACATACGTTAACCTAGTTTCTATAATTCGTAAATGATATTTTCCCCGCTGAAAAGGGTTTTTTGTTTTTATACGGGAATCGTTTCTATACATTTCGTAACGTTAACGTGAATTGTTACTCTGACATTTACCATTTTTATTTTCCTTCTCCCGACTACAATGCCATGATGATATAAATACGAGCTGTGTATTTCAGATCTGACGATACGCTTGTTTACCTCAGACGAGAAACTTTTAGTTCTGTACAAATAACTTATAAAAAGATCTCTACAATGAAACATACACACTACCCGTTACTGACCACCCACAAATCACAGTCGTGTCTTTTGTTGAAACCTTTTCTGTCATTTATTTCTATTTCTTCAAGATGACAATTTATTATACTGGACAACAAAGTAAACGTATCTCCAATGTAGGGACAAATTACCGATGGTAATCTCCTTCCGGTCGGATTTGACATTTCAGTATATTTGGGTCTTAGAACAATTGGCTTGTATTGATCCGGTAATTAAGCATGGGAATAAAGTAAAATACCAAGGTCACGGCATTGAGTAAAAACAGGGTTAAACACCACATCAAGACCGGTTAGCGTGCTATGACTGAACTTGTTGTAATCTTTATACCAAACAATCCTGGCCTGGCATTACCGTAGCTACTTAAATCAATAGACGAATGAAAAAATGAATGAATGAATGAATGAATAAATGAATGAATGAATGAATGGACAGATAAATGAATGGATTGATGGATGGAAAGAGGAACAAATGAATGAATGGATAAAAGAACGAATGAATGAGTAAATGGTGGATGAATGAATTTCAGAAAGATTGAATGATTGAATGATTGCATGAATGAGTGAATGAAGGAACGAATGAATGAATGAATGAATCAATGACTGAATGAATGAATAAATGAATGACTGACTGAATGAATGCATGAATGGATGGATGGATGGATGGATGGAAGGATGGATGGACGAATTGATTGAATGAATGATTGTATGAATAAAAATGAATGGAAAAGGATGGATGATTGTGTGATTGAATGAATGAATGGACAAATGAATGAATGAATGAACGAAGTGACAAACGGACGGATGGGTGGATGAATCATTTAGCCGCTGAAAAGAAATATGTAGTCGCATTTTTGCAACACAAGTACAATGTTAGGATACAATAAATCCCACTTACCAAGAACCCAGTCTCAAAGGCCACACTCGTTTTTGTGGTATGTTTGTCTGGGGAAAATTCGGGTGCGTTTTAGTTTTCGGTGCTAAACCTACTGCATTCATGTAATTGTGGAAAATATATCTTGGTTACATGGTCGTTAATTGTTTATTTCGATTGACCATTAAAATGCCGTTTTGCATCTAGTATTAATAAGAACGATTTTTGTCTGGGTTCTCTGAGATCGTGTGACAACGGATGTTATTTTCCAAGACCTTTTCTCTCGACATTTAGATCAGTACAGATCGCATTTGATGTCTTTGACTGTATGTCAATAGCAGACATTAGACAAACGGCAAATGCACGCGGAGTTACTACTTTTTATGCTGTGGTATATTTTGTCCCTGTGTGTTGACACTGTGGTATATTTTGTCTCGTTGTGATGACGTTGTGGTATATTTTGTCTCGGTGTGATTACACTGTGGTGTATTTTGTCTCGGTGTGATGACGTTGTGGTATATTTTGTCCCTGTGTGATTACACTGTGGTGTATTTTGTCTCGTTGTGATTACACTGTGGTATATTTTGTCTCGTTGTGATGACACTGTGGTGTATTTTGTCTCGTTGTGATGACGTTGTGGGATATTTTGTCTCGTTGTGATGACGTTGTGGGATATTTTGTCTCGTTGTAATGACACTGTGGTATATTTTGTCTCGGTGTGATGACACTGTGGTGTATTTTGTCTCGTTGTGATCACGTTGTGGTGTATTTTGTCTCGTTGTGATGACGTTGTGGTATATTTTGTCTCGTTGTAATGACACTGTGGTATATTTTGTCTCGGTGTGATGACACTGTGGTGTATTTTGTCTCGTTGTGATGACGTTGTGGTATATTTTGTCTCGTTGTGATGACGTTGTGGTATATTTTGTCCCTGTGTGATTACACTGTGGTGTATTTTGTCTCGTTGTGATGACACTGTGGTATATTTTGTCTCGTTGTAATGACACTGTGGTATATTTTGTCCCTGTGTGTTGACATTTTGTCTCGTTGTGATGACGTTGTGGGATATTTTGTCTCGTTGTGATGACGTTGTGGCATATTTTGTCCCTGTGTGATTACACTGTGGTGTATTTTGTCTCGGTGTGATGACACTGTGGTGTATTTTATCTCGTTGTGATGACGTTGTGGTGTATTTTGTCTCTGTGTGATTACACTGTGGTGTATCTTGTCTCGTTGTGATGACACTGTGGTGTATTTTGTCTCGGTGTGATGACACTGTGGTATATTTCGTCTCGTTGTGATGACACTGTGGTATTTTTTGTCTCGTTGTGATGACAGTGTGGTGTATTTTGTCTCGTTGTGATGACACTGTGGTATATTTTGTCTTAGTGTGATGACACTGTGGTATATTTTGTCTCGGTGTGATGACACTGTGGTATATTTTGTCTCGTTGTGATGACACTGTGGTGTATTTTTCTCGGTGTGATTACACTGTGGTATATTTTGTCTCGTTGTGATGACACTGTGGTATATTTTGTCTCGTTGTGATGATACTTTGGTATTGTTTTTTCTCGGTATGATGATACTGTGGTACTTTTTTGTCTCGGTGGGATAACACTGTGGTATTGTTCGTCTCGATATGATGACACTGTGGTATATTTTATTCGTATGTGTTGACACTGTGGTATATTTTGTTTTATTTTTTGTCTCGTTATGAACAAACTGGTTTATTTTGCCCCAGTTTGTTTACACTGTGGTATATTTTGTTGTATATTTTGTCCCTGTGTTTTGACACTGTGGGATATGTTTTGTGGTATATTTTGTCTCTTTTTGTTCACACTGTGGTATATTTTGTCCCTGTGTGTTGACACTGTGGTATATTTTGCCCCTGTGTGTTGACACTGTGGTATATTTTGCCCCTGTGTGTTGACACTGTGGTTTATTTTTTCTCTGTGTGTTGACGCTGTGGTATATTTTATCCCCCTGTGTTGACACTGTAGTAAATTTTGTCCCTGTGTGTTGACACTGTGCTATATGTTTTGTGGTATATTTTGCCCCTGAGTGTGGACACTGTGGTATTTTTTGTCCCTGTTTGTTGACACTGTGGTATTTTTTCTCCCTGTTTGTTGACACTGTGGTATATTTTGTCCCTGTGTGTTGACACTGTGGTATATTTTGTCCCTGTGTGTTGACACGGTGGTATATTTTTTTTCACTGTATGTTGACACGGTGGTATATTTTGTCCCTGTGTGTTGACACTGCGGTATATTTTGTCCCTGTGTGTTGACACTGTGGTATATTTTGTCTCGTTGTGATGACGATGTGGTATATTTTGTCTCGGTGTGATGACACTGTGGTGTATTTTTCTCGGTGTGATTACACTGTGGTATATTTTGTCTCGTTGTGATGACACTGTGGTATATTTTGTCTCGTTGTGATGATACTTTGGTATTGTTTTTTCTCGGTATGATGATACTGTGGTACTTTTTTGTCTCGGTGGGATAACACTGTGGTATTGTTCGTCTCGATATGATGACACTGTGGTAAATTTTGTCCCTGTGTGTTGACACTGTGGTATATTTTGTCCCTGTGTGTTGACACTGTGCTATATTTTGTCACTGTGTGTTAACACTGTGGTATATTCTATCCCTGTGTGTTGACACTGTGGTATATTTTGCCCCTGTGTGTTGACACTGTGGTTTATTTTTTCTCAGTGTGTTGACGCTGTGGTATATTTTATCCCCCTGTGTTGACACTGTAGTAAATTTTGTCCCTGTGTGTTGACACTGTGCTATATGTTTTGTGGTATATTTTGCCCCTGAGTGTGGACACTGTGGTATTTTTTGTCCCTGTTTGTTGACACTGTGGTATTTTTTCTCCCTGTTTGTTGACACTGTGGTATATTTTGTCCCTGTGTGTTGACACTGTGGTATATTTTGTCCCTGTGTGTTGACACTGTGGTATATTTTGTCCCTGTGTGTTGACACTGTGGTATATTTTGTCCCTGTGTGTTGACACTGTGGTATATTTTGTCCCTGTGTGTTGACACTGTGGTATATTTTGTCCCTGTGTGTTGACACTGTGGTATATTTTGTCCCTGTGTGTTGACACTGTGGTATATTTTGTCCCTGTGTGTTGACACTGTGGTATATTTTGTCCCTGTGTGTTGACACTGTGGTATATTTTGTCCCTGTGTGTTGACACTGTGGTATATTTTGTCCCTGTGTGTTGACACTGTGGTATATTTTGTCCCTGTGTGTTGACACTGTGGTATATTTTGTCCCTGTGTGTTGACACTGTGGTATATTTTGTCCCTGTGTGTTGACACTGTGGTATATTTTGTCCCTGTGTGTTGACACTGTGGTATATTTTGTCCCTGTGTGTTGACACTGTGGTATATTTTGTCCCTGTGTGTTGACACTGTGGTATATTTTGTCCCTGTGTGTTGACACTGTGGTATATTTTGTCCCTGTGTGTTGACACTGTGGTATATTTTGTCCCTGTGTGTTGACACTGTGGTATATTTTGTCCCTGTGTGTTGACACTGTGGTATATTTTGTCCCTGTGTGTTGACACTGTGGTATATTTTGTCCCTGTGTGTTGACACTGTGGTATATTTTGTCCCTGTATGTTGACACTGTGGTATATTTTGTCCCTGTGTGTTGACACTGTGCTATATTTTGTCACTGTGTGTTAACACTGTGGTATATTCTATCCCTGTGTGTTGACACTGTGGTATATTTCGTCCCTGTATTTTGACACTGGTATATTTTGTCCCTGTGTGATGACACTGTGGTATATTTTGTCCCTGTGTGTTGACACTGTGCTATATTTTGTCACTGTGTATTAACACTGTGGTATATTATATCCCTGTGTGTTGACACTGTGGTATATTTCGTCCCTGTGTTTTGACACTGGTATGTTTTGTCCCTGTGTGTTGACACTGTGGTATATTTTGTCCTTGTGTGTTGACACTGTGGTATATTTCGTCCCTGTGTTTTGACACTGTGGTATATTTTGTCCCTGTGTGTTGACACTGTGGTATATTTTGTCTCTGTGTGGTAATACCGTCCAGTTGACATTGAGTTAGACCCTGTACGTTACCTCTGTTATTTTATTACCTGTCCAGGACCAATGCATTAACACTCATTTGGGGAATATAACCACGTGACACTAGACAGAAGCTAGACGTTTTAGTAGTCCTTAGACTCTCCGGAATAGGATGATCCGTCAATTCACAAAACCATATGTTATGAATTCGGTAGGTCACGTGACCAGTTTATTGACTTGTGTATGTATTGTGACGCTTGGCTGATTTCCCTAGGTGAATATATAATCACATTATTTCGGAAAAAATTACAAAATTACATAACGTCTGTTATTTTTTGCATACATGAATCTTTTGGTTTATTGACATTTGTTTTATTATTGTACAAAGTGTGACTCATCAATCATTTGATAACAGCTTTAGTCATTTAAGGACGTGCCGGGTTTTGGTGGTGGAGAAAAGCTGGAGTGGCCGGAGAAAACCACAGACATGGTAGGATGGCTAGTGGTAGCAGAATGGCAGACGCCTTAACCACTTAGCCACCGCGGCCCAGTGGTGGAGGGCTAGTGGTAGATGGCTAGTGGTAGCAGAATGGCAGACGCCTTAACCATTTAGCCACCGCGGCTCAGTGGTGGAGGGCTAGTGGTTGCAGAATGTCACACGCCTTAACCACTTAGCCACCGCGGCCCAATGGGAGGGCTAGTGGTAGCAGAATGTCACACGCCTTAACCATTTAGCCCCCGCGGCCCAGTGGTGGAGGGCTAGTGGTTGCAGAATGTCACACGCCTTAACCATTTAGCCCCCGCGGCCCAGTGGTGGAGGGCTAGTGGTTGCAGAATGGCAGACGCCTTAACCATTTAGCCACCGCGGCCCAGTGGTGGAGGGCTAGTGATTGCAGAATGGCAGACGCCTTAACCACTTAGCCACCGCGGCCCAGTGGTAGAGGGCTAGTGGTTGCAGAATGTCAGACGCCTGAACCACTTAGCCGCCACGGCCAAGTTGTGGAGGGCTAGTGGGAGCAGAATGTCACACGCCTTAACCACTTAGCCACCGCGGCCCAATGGGAGGGCTAGTGGTAGCAGAATGTCACACGCCTTAACCACTTGGCCACCGCGGCCCAGTGGTGAAGGGCTAGTGGTAGCAGAATGGCAGACGCCTTAACCATTTAGCCACCGCGGCTCAGTGGTGGAGGGCTAGTGGTTGCAGAATGTCACACGCCTTAACCATTTAGCCACCGCGGGCCAGTGGTGGAGGGCTAGTGGTTGCAGAATGGCAGACGCCTTAACCATTTAGCCACCGCGGCTCAGTGGTGGAGGGCTAGTGGTTGCAGAATGTCACACGCCTTAACCATTTAGCCCCCGCGGCCCAGTGGTGGAGGGCTAGTGGTTGCAGAATGGCACACGCCTTAACCATTTAGCCGCCGCGGCCCAGTGGGGGAGGGCTAGTGGTTGCAGAATGGCACACGCCTTAACCATTTAGCCGCCGCGGCCCAGTGGTGGAGGGCTAGTGGTTGCAGAATGTCACACGCCTTAACCATTTAGCCACCGCGGGCCAGTGGTGGAGGGCTAGTGGTAGCAGAATGGCAGACGCCTTAACCACTTGGCCACCACGGCCCAGTGGTGAAGGGCTAGTGGTAGCAGAATGGCAGACGCCTTAACCACTTGGCCACCACGGCCCAGTGGTGAAGGGCTAGTGGTAGCAGAATGGCAGACGCCTTAACCATTTAGCCACCGCGGCTCAGTGGTGGAGGGCTAGTGGTTGCAGAATGTCAGACGCCTTAACCACTTAGCCGCCACGGCCAAGTTGTGGAGGGCTAGTGGTAGCAGAATGTCACACGCCTTAACCACTTGGCCACCGCGGCCCAGTGGTGGAGGGCTAGTGGTAGCAGAATGTCAGACACCTTAACTGCTTGGCTACCGCGGCCCAGTGGTGGAGGGCTAGGGGTAGCAGAATCTCACACGCCTTAACCACTTGGCCACCGCGGCCCAGTGGTGGAAGGCTAGTGGTAGCAGAATGTCAGACGCCTTAACCACTTAGCCGCCACGCCCAAGTTGTGGAGGGCTAGTGGTAGCAGAATGTCAGACACCTTAACCACTTGGCTACCGCGGCCAATGGGTGGAGGGCTAGTGGTAACTGAACGTCAGACGCCTTAACCACTTGGCTACCGCGGCCCAGTGGTGGAGGGCTAGTGGTAGCAGAATCTCACACGCCTTAACCACTTGGCCACCGCGGCCAATGGGTGGAGGGCTAGTGGTAACGGAACGTCAGACGCCTTAACCACTTGGCTACCGCGGCCCAGTGGTGGAGGGCTAGTGGTAGCAGAATCTCAGACGTCTAAACCACTTGGTCATCGCGGTCCAGTGGTGGAGGGCTAGTGGTAGCAGAATGTCAGACGCCTTAACCATTTGGTCACCGCGGCCCAGTGGTGTAGGGCTAGTGGTAGCAGAATGTCAGACGCCTTAACCATTTGGTCACCGCGGCCCAGTGGTGAAGGGCTAGTGGTAGCAGAATGTCATACGCCTTAACCACTTGGCCACCGCGGCCCAGTGGTGAAGGGCTGGTGGTAGCAGAATGTCAGACGCCTTAACCACGTGGCCACCGCGGCCCAGTGGTGTAGGGCTGGTGGTAGCAGAATGTCAGACGCCTTAAACACTTGTCCACCGCGGACCAGTGGTGGAGGGCTGGGGGTAGCAGAATGTCAGACGACTTAACCACTTAGCCACCGCGGCCAATGGGTGGAAGGCTCGTGGTAGCAGAATGTCAGACGCCTTAACCACTTGTCCCCCGCGGCCCAGTGGTGAAGGGCTGGTGGTAGCAGAATGTCAGACGCCTTAAACACTTGGCCACTGCGGCCCAGTGGTGGAGGTCTAGTGGTATCTGAATGTCACACGACTTAACCTCTTAGCCACCGCGGCCAATGGGTGGAAGGCTCGTGGTAGCAGAATGTCAGACGCCTTAACCACTTGTCCCCCGCGGCCCAGTGGTGAAGGGCTGGTGGTAGCAGAATATCAGACGCCTTAACCACTTGGCCATCGCGGCCCAGTGGTGGAGGGCTGGTGGTAGCAGAATGTCAGACGCCTTAACCACTTGCCCACTGCCGCCCAATGGTGGAGGGCTAGTGGTAGCAGAATGTCAGACGCCTTAACCATTTGGCCACCGCGGCCAATGGGTGGAGGGCAAGTGGTAACGGAACGTCAGACGCCTTAACCACTTGGCCCCCGCTGCCCAGGGGTGGAGGGCTAGTGGTAGCAGAATGTCAGACACCTTAACTACTTGGCTACCGCGGCCCAGTGGTGGAGGGCTAGTGGGAGCAGAATGTCAGACGCCTTAACCACTTGTCCCCCGCGGCCCAGTGGTGAAGGGCTGGTGGTAGCAGAATATCAGACGCCTTAAACCCTTGGCCACTGCGGCCCAGTGGTGGAGGGCTAGTGGTATCTGAATGTCACTCGGCTTAACCACTTAGCCACCGCGGCCAATGGGTGGAAGGCTCGTGGTAGCAGAATGTCAGACGCCTTAACCACTTAGCCACCGCGGCCCAGTGGTGGAGGGCTAGTGGTAGCAGAATGGCAGACGCCTTAACCACTTAGCCACCGCGGCCCAGTGGTGGAGGGCTAGTGGTAACGGACCGTCAGACGCCTTAACCACTTGGCTACCGCGGCCCAGTGGTGGAGGGCTAGTGGGAGCAGAATGTCAGACGCCTTAACCACTTGTCCACCGCGGCCCAGTGGTGAAGGGCTGGTGGTAGCAGAATATCAGACGCCTTAAACACTTGGCCACTGCGGCCCAGTGGTGGAGGGCTAGTGGTATCTGAATGTCACACGACTTAACCACTTAGCCACCGCGGCCAATGGGTGGAAGGCTAGTGGTAGCAGAATGTCAGACGCCTTAACCACTTGTCCACCGCGGCCCAGTGGTGGAGGGCTGGTGGAAGCAGAATGTCAGACGCCTTAACCACTTGGCCCCCGCGGCCCAGTGGTGAAGGGCTAATGGTAGCAAAATGTCAAACGCCTTAAACACTTGGCAACCGCTGCCAAGTGGTGGAGGGCTAGTGGTAGCAGAATGTCAGACGCCTTAACCACTTGTCCACCGCGGCCCAGGGGGGGAGGGCTGGGGGTAGCAGAATGTCAGACGCCTTAACCACTTGTCCACCGCGGCCCAGTGGTGGAGGGCTGGTGGTAGCAGAATGGCAGACGCCTTAACCACTTGGCCACCGCGGCCCAGTGGTGAAGGGCTAATGGTAACGGAACGTCAGACGCCTTAACCACTTGTCCCCCGCGGCCCAGTGGTGAAGGGCTAATGGTAGCAAAATGTCAAACACCTTAAACACTTGGCAACCGCTGCCAAGTGGTGGAGGTCTAGTGGTAGCAGAATGTCAGACGCCTTAACCCCTTGTCCACCGCGGCCCAGTGGTGGAGGGCTGGTGGAAGCAGAATGTCAGACGCCTTAACCACTTGGCCCCCGCGGCCCAGTGGTGGAGGGCTGGTGGTAGGAGAATGTCAGACGCCTTAACCACTTGGCCACCGCGGCCCAGTGGTGAAGGGCTAATGGTAGCAGAATGTCAGACGCCTTAAACACTTGGCAACCGCTGCCAAGTGGTGGAGGGCTAGTGGTAGCAGAATGTCAGACGCCTTAACCACTTGGCCACCGCGGCCCAGTGGTGAAGGGCTAATGGTAACGGAACGTCAGACGCCTTAACCACTTGGCCCCCGCGGCCCAGTGGTGGAGGGCTGGTGGTAGCAGAATGTCAGACGCCTTAAACACTTGGCCATCGCGGCCCAGTGGTGGAGGGCTAGTGGTAACGGAACGTCAGACGGCTTAACCACTTAGCCACCGCGGCCAATGGGTGGAAGGCTAGTGGTAGCAGAATGTCAGACGCCTTAACCACTTAGCCACCGCGGCCAATGGGTGGAAGGCTAGTGGTAGCAGAATGTCAGACGCCTTAACCACTTAGCCACCGCGGCCAATGGGTGGAAGGCTAGTGGTAGCAGAATGTCAGACGCCTTAACCACTTAGCCACCGCGGCCAATGGGTGGAAGGCTAGTGGTAGCAGAATGTCAGACGCCTTAACCACTTAGCCACCGCGGCCCAGTGGAGGAGGGCTAGTGGTAGCAGAATGGCAGACGCCTTAACCACTTGGCCACCACGGCCCAGTGATGAAGGGCTAGTGGTAGCAGAATGGCAGACGCCTTAACCACTTGGCCATAGCAGAATGTCAGACGACTTAACCACTTGGCCACCGCGGTCCGGTGGTGTAGGGCTAGTGGTAGCAGAATGTCAGACGCCTTAAACACTTGGCCATCGCGGCCCAGTGGTGGAGGGCTAGTGGTAACGGAACGTCAGATGGTATCTGAATGTCACACGGCTTAACCACTTAGCCACCGCGGCCAATGGGTGGAAGGCTAGTGGTAGCAGAATGTCAGACGCCTTAACCACTTAGCCACCGCGGCCAATGGGTGGAAGGCTAGTGGTAGCAGAATGTCAGACGCCTTAACCACTTAGCCACCGCGGCCCAGTGGAGGAGGGCTAGTGGTAGCAGAATGGCAGACGCCTTAACCACTTGGCCACCACGGCCCAGTGATGAAGGGCTAGTGGTAGCAGAATGGCAGACGCCTTAACCACTTGGCCACCGCGGCCCAGTGGTGGAGGGCTGGTGGAAGCAGAATGTCAGACGCCTTAACCACTTGGCCACCCTGACCCATGGGTGAAGGGCTAGTGGTAGCAGAATGTCAGACGCCTTAAACACTTGGCCATCGCGGCCCAGTGGTGGAGGGCTAGTGGTAGCGGAACGTCAGACGGCTTAACCACTTAGCCACCGCGGCCAATGGGTGGAAGGCTAGTGGTAGCAGAATGTCAGACGCCTTAACCACTTGGCCACCGTGGCCAATTGGTGGAGGGCTAGTGGTAACGGAACGTCAGACGCCTTAATCACTTGGCCCCCGCGGCCAATGGGTGGAGGGCTAGTGGTAGCAGAATCTCAGACGCCTTAACCACTTGGCCACCGCGGCCCAGTGGTGGAGGGCTAGTGGTAGCAAAATGTCAGACGCCTTAAACACTTGGCAACCGCTGCCCAGTGGTGGAGGGCTAGTGGTAGCAGAATGTCAGACGCCTTAACCACTTGGCCACCGCGGCCCAGTTGTGGAGGGTAAGTGGTAGCAGAATGTCAGACGCCTTAACCACTTGGCCACCCTGACCCATGGGTGGAGGGCTAGTGGTAGCAGAATGTCAGACGCCTTAACCACTTAGCCACCGCGGTCCAGTGGTGGAGGGCTAGTGGTAACGGAATGTCAGACGCCTTAACCACTTAGCTACCTTGGCCCAGTGGTGGAGGGCTAGTGGTATCTGAATGTCACACGCCTTAACCACTGACCCATGGGTGAAGGGCTAGTGGTAGCAGAATGTCAGACGCCTTAACCACTTGTCCACCGCGGCCCAGTGGTGGAGGGCTGGTGGTAGCAGAATGTCAGACGCCTTAACCACTTGGCCACCGTGGCCAATTGGACTTAGCCACCGCGGCCAATGGGTGGAAGGCTAGTGGTAGCAGAATGTCAGACGCCTTAACCACTTGTCCACCGCGGCCCAGTGGTGGAGGGCTGGTGGTAGCAGAATGTCAGACGCCTTAACCACTTGGCCACTGCGGCCCAGTGGTGGAGGGCTAGTGGTAACGGAATGTCAGATGCCTTAACCACTTGGTCATCGCGGTCCAGTGGTGAAGGGCTAGTGGTAGCAGAATGTCATACGCCTTAACCACTTGGCCACCGCGGCCCAGTGGTGGAGGGCTAGTGGTAACGGAACGTCAGATGCCTTAACCACTCGGCCCCCGCTGCCCAGTGGTGGAGGGCTAGTGGTAGCAGAATGGCAGACGCCTTAACCACTTGTCCACCGCGGCCCAGTGGTGGAGGGCTGGTGGAAGCAGAATGTCAGGCGCCTTAACCACTTGGCCACCGCAGCCCAGTGGTGGAGGGCTAGTGGTAACGGAACGTCAGATGCCTTAACCACTTGGCCCCCGCTGCCCAGTGGTGGAGGGCTAGTGGTAGCAGAATGTCAGACGCCTTGGTGGAGGGCTAGTGGTAGCAGAATGGCAGACGCCTTAACCACTTGGCCACCGCGGCCCAGTGGTGAAGGGCTAGTGGTAGCAGAATGTCAGACCCCTTAACCACTTAGCCTCCGCGGTCCAGTGGTGGAGAGCTAGTGGGAACGGAATGTCAGACGCCTTAACCACTTGTCCACCGCGGCCCAGTGGTGGAGGGCTGGTGGAATCAGAATGTCAGACGCCTTAACCACTTGTCCCCCGCGGCCCAGTGGTGGAGGGCTGGTGGAATCAGAATGTCAGACGCCTTAACCACTTGGCTAGCGCGGCCCAGTGGTGGAGGGCTAGTGCTATCTGAATGTCACACGGCTTAACCACTTAGCCACCGCGGCCAATGGGTGGAAGGCTAGTGGAAGCAGAATGTCAGACGCCTTAAGCACTTGGGCACCCTGACCCATGGGTGGAGGGCTAGTGGAAGCAGAATGTCAGACGCCTTAACCACTTGGCTAGCGCGGCCCAGTGGCGGAGGGCTAGTGCTATCTGAATGTCACACGGCTTAACCACTTAGCCACCGCGGCCAATGGGGGGAAGGCTAGTGGTAGCAGAATGTCAGACGCCTTAAGCACTTGGCCACCCTGACCCATGGGTGGAGGGCTAGTGGTAGCAGAATGTCAGACCCCTTAACCACTTAGCCTCCGCGGTCCAGTGGTGGAGAGCTAGTGGTAACGGAATGTCAGACGCCTTAACCACTTAGCTACCGCGGCCCAGTGGTGGAGGGCTAGTGGTATCTGAATGTCACACGCCTTTACCACTTAGCCACCGCGGCCAACAGTTGGAGGGCTAGTGGTAACGGAACGTCAGACGCCTTAACCACTAGGCCACCGCGGCCCAATGGTGGAGGGCTAGTGGTAGCAGAATGTCAGACGCCTTAACTAGCAGAATGTCAGACGCCTTAACCACTTAGCCACCGCGGTCCAGTGGTGGAGGGCTAGTGGTAGCAGAATGCCAGACGCCTTAACCACTTGGCCACCGCGGTCCAGTGGTGGAGGGCTAGTGGTAGCAGATTGTCAGACGCCTTAACCACTTGGCCACCGCGGCCCAGTTGTGGAGGGGAAGTGGTAGCAGAATGTCAGACGCCTTAACTAGCAGAATGTCAGACGCCTTAACCACTTGGCTAGCGCGGCCCAGTGGTGGAGGGCTAGTGGTAACGGAACGTCAGACGCCTTAAACACTTGGCCACCGCGGCCCAGTGGTGGAGGGCTGGTGGTAGCAGAATGTCAGACGCCTTAAGTCACCGAGGCACAGTGGTGGAGGGCTAGTGGTAGCAGAATCCCAGAGGCCTTAACCACTTGGCCACCGCGGTCCAGCGGTGGAGGGCTAGTGGTAGCAGAATGTCAGCCGCCTTAACCACTTGGCCACCGCGGCCCAGTTGTGGAGGGGAAGTGGTAGCAGAATGTCAGACGCCTTAACCCCTTGTCCACCGCGGCCCAGTGGTGGAGGGCTGGTGGAAGCAGAATGTCAGACGCCTTAACCACTTGGCCACCGCGGCCCAGTGGTGGAGGGCCAGTGGTAGCAGAATGTCTTATTTCATCAATGATTCGGAAACATTTAGAAGAAACTTCAAGCCGACTATTGTTATCAACATTTTATATTTGACTTTTTGATTCGTTTTACATGATTTAAGCAACTGACAAGAAAGTTGGTTTAAGCATAGAATCCACGCTTGAGCATGACAACGGTTTCATGAATACGGGCCCTTGTCCCCTACGATCGATACAGTCCAGTTCCACTACATTCAAGTTTATAGAACACAAAAGTAGGTACACTATTATCAGGAAAAACTAAGGGAAGTAACTTCATATCAATCTGACCTCCTTATAAAAACCGAATTCAAAATCTTCAACAATAAAACACAAACAGAAAATAAAAAAAATAAAAAAATAGAAATATTTGTTTTTACAAAATTTTGTACAAAGTTTAAATAGTTTCAATAACTAAACGTCCTAATAACCTTCTTTTAATGTGGTCCACTATCGTTATAACTGTTTTCATAATTACTATTGCACAGCAACTTAAGAAGCTCATAAAAGAAGAAGATAGAAGCAACTTAACAATGTCTTAGTGTGTTGCAAGGGTTGGATATTTTAACAGAAAATATTTCGTATCTAGTCCTGGGTATTGAGAAAAATATTAGGTTCATCATGATCTTTTTTAATAATTAAGTGATATTATAATAATAATAATTCGCGATTATCACATACCGCTTTATCACAACCTAGTTCGTAGGTCGTCTCAAAGTGGTTCACAACTTATTATCCGTGGTTATAGGGCCTTTGCAACTAGCCAATATCTTTCTCTACTCCCTGGGGAGCATACAGCCGGAGCTGCCATTTCGGCGCTCCCAGCTAGCATTCTACAATTCTAGCACTGCCCAACCACGTACTCATTTACAGCTTAGTAGACTGGAGCAAGTGGAGTGAAGTATCTTGCTCAAAGATACAACACAGTGCCGTGCCGTGACTTAAACCCGCAACCCTTCGGTCACGAGCCCTACCACTAGACTACCGTGCCTCGAAGTAGTGTTAGACAGTAAGTGTATATGGTTGTTAATTGATATTTCATTGTTCAAATAAATTCAGGAATGATCCACGGCCATGAACGTTTATGTCAGCCACCAAAGTTACAACATCGCCGGTAATATCCAGGTTAGTATTTCTTTATGATACATCTTGGGTAACTGAAACATAAAACGACGGTTTATGAACTGGAATATTATCACTTTGAAAGCCATTTAAAACATAAATGATGAATTTTTCATACATTTTACAGCAACATCGATAAACGGACGGGAGTGTTAATGCTCTCATGTACGTCACAGCCTGATTATAAACCGTAATCCATCTCGACGGTGATGTCGTCTTAATCTAATAGGCAGGCTCCACACTAACACGGGTAAAACTTGAGACAAGAAAGGACAATTATTTATACTAATTGTGTCATTAGTAATAACTATTTGTTACATATTGGTTTAACGTCAAACATATAACAAGCCTTAATACGCATGCGTAAATTAATGATAACCAGTAAAATAAGAAGGCAGGTTAAACTGGATACAATATAGTGTTTGATGTTAACTGAACTGGATACAATATAGTGTTTGATGTAAACTGAACTGGATACAATATAGTGTTTGATGTAAACTGAACTGGATACAATAAAGTGTTTGATGTAAACTGAACTGGATACAATAAAGTGTTTGATGTTAGCTTAACTGGATACACTATAGTGTTTGATGTAAATAATGTAAGCTAAACTGGATACAATATAGTGTTTGATGTTAGCTAAACTGGATACAATATAGTGTTTGATGTTAGCTAAACTGGATACAATATAGTGTTTGATGTTAGCTTAGCTGGATACAATGAAGTGTTTGATGTTAGATAAACTGGATACAATACATTCCTTGATGTTAGGTAAACTGAATACAATATAGTGTTTGATATTAGCTTAACTGGATACAATATAGTGTTTGATGTTAGCTAAACTGGTTACAATATAGTGTTTGATGTAAGCTTAACTGGATACAATATAATGTTTGATGTAAGCTTAACTGGATACAATATAGTGTTTGATATAAGCTTAACTGGATACAATATAATGTTTGATGTAAGCTTAACTGAATACAATATAGTGTTTGATGTAAGATAAGCTGGATACAATATAGTGTTTGATGTAAGATGAGCTGGATACAATATAGTCATCGATGTTAGGTAAACAAGATACAAAACATATTTCGATGTAAACGTTACTAGAAACTAAATAAGGTATGAGTTGCATAACTGGATATAATATATATATATACGGTTTGGTGTAGGCTCAGTTGCATACAGAATTGGTTTTGGAGTCGAATTAACGAGATAAATTATAAGGCTTGATGTTAAAATAACTTGTTACAATAAAAGGTTTATGCAGATGTAACTAGACTCTATATCAGGTTTAAACTTTATCTGCTGTGTTTAATGCATAATGTTTCTTAAACTTAATGACATTGAATAACATTGAAATAGATAATTTCTTTAATAATCAAACATTTGAACAAAATAGATTTGTCCAAGGACTCAGAGAGATCATCCTCAGTATATACACACAGAGTGCTTCACAAAGGGACGATAAGTTATACATTAGGTGACCTCCAGCGGTACCATTGGCTTGGTATTGTTATGGTTGGTTGTACCTTCAGTTGGACAGCGATCCTTAAGTACAATCTGGTACGAGCCAGTTGGAATGGAATATTAAGGATAACCGGAGCGTTCCACCAGAGCCCGACCGTTTCTTAGTTCATACCAGAAAGGGTTTTCTATATTGTTCTCAAAATTTCAAACAGGATTTTTTTTTTTATAAAAATCCGGATCCCTGTTAAAAGGAAAAATAAAAAACATCCTTAAAACTTACTTTGCAAAATCTGGAATGTTGTTTTATGGAAAAATTCCTGTAAAGCGATTGTTTTGTTCGTTAAAAGATATTTTTGAAAGACATCGATATGTCAACAGGTTGGAAAGAAATAGTGATGATCAAGACTACATGTGTATCGTTCTGAATTTACTGGAACGCCTGGCTCCTTCTGATCAGCAAAAACAGAGAGCATGCATCGCTCATACATTGTAAATACTACAGAAGGAATCTTTGATTAGGACAACTCGGTCCATATGTTGTAAATAACACAGTAAGATTGTTTAATTATGTCAAGCCCGCCCATCTATTCTTCATTATTATCATTACAATAAAATCTTAAATTTAGTCAACTCGGCAAATATATTGTAAATACCCCAGGATGAATCTTTAAACAACGTGTCAAAACATACGTGATTTCACACACGATATTTTAATACCGCAGTATGAATCTTTAAACAACGTGATTTCACACACGATATTGTAAATACCGCACTATGAATCTTTAAACAACGTAATTTCACACACGATATTGTAAATACCGCACTATGAATCTTTAAACAACGTAATTTCACACACGATATTGTAAATACCGCACTATGAATCTTTAAACAACGTAATTTCACACACGATATTGTAAATACCGCACTATGAATCTTTGAACAACGTGATTTCACACACGATATTGTAAATATCGCACTATGAATCTGTAAACAACGTGATTTCACACTCGATATTGTAAATACCGCAGTATGAATCTTTAAACTACGTGATTTCACACACGATATTGTAAATATCGCACTATGAATCTGTAAACAACGTGATTTCACACTCGATATTGTAAATACCGCGGTATGAATCTTTAAACAACGTGTCAAAACATGCGTGATTTCACACACGATATTGTAAATACCGGACTATGAATCTTTAAACAACGTGATTTCACACTCGATATTGTAAATACCGCGGTATGAATCTTTAAACAACGTGTCAAAACATACGTGATTTCACGCACGATATTGTAAATACCGCAGTATGAATCTTTGAACAACGTGATTTCACACACGATATTGTAAATACCGCACTATGAATCTTTAAACAACGTAATTTCACACACGATATTGTAAATACCGCAGTAAGAATCTTTAAACAACGTGTCAAAACATACGTGATTTCACACACGATATTTTAATCCCGCAGTATGAATCTTTAAACAACGGGTCAAAACATACGTGATTTCACACACGATATTTTAATACCGCAGTATGAATCTTTAAACAACGTGAGTTCACACACGATATTGTAAATACCGCAGTAAGAATCTTTAAACAACGTGTCAAAACATACGTGATT
The DNA here is from genome assembly GCF_002113885.1 of Mizuhopecten yessoensis. Classification (NCBI taxonomy): domain Eukaryota; kingdom Metazoa; phylum Mollusca; class Bivalvia; order Pectinida; family Pectinidae; genus Mizuhopecten; species Mizuhopecten yessoensis. Next base: position 183,213 of record NW_018403983.1, read on the forward strand.
TCACGCACGATATTGTAAATACCGCAGTATGAATATTTAAACAACGTGATTTCACACACGATATTGGAAATACCGTGGTACGAATCTTTAAACAGCGTGATTTCACACACGATATTGTAAATACCGCAGTAAGAATCTTTAAACAACGTGTCAAAACATACGTGATTTCACGCACGATATTGTAAATACCGCAGTATGAATCTTTGAACAACGTGATTTCACACACGATATTGTAAATAACGCAGTATGAAACTTTAAACACCCAGATTGCTCACACGATATTGAAAATACCGCAGTATGAATCTTTAAACAACATGATTTCACACACGATATTGTAAATACCGCACTATGAATCTTTAAACAACATGATTTCACACACGATATTGTAAATACCGGACTATGAATCTTTAAACAACGTGATTTCACACGCTCTATTGTAAGTACCGCATTATGAATCTTTAAACAACGTGATTTCACACTAGATATTGTAAATACCGCGGTATGAATCTTTAAACAACGTGTCAAAACATGCGTGATTTCACACACGATATTGTAAATACCGCGGTATGAATCTTTAAACAACGTGTCAAAACATGCGTGATTTCACACACGATATTGTAAATACCGCACTATGAATCTTTAAACAACGTAATTTCACACACGATATTGTAAATACCGCACTATGAATCTTTGAACAACGTGATTTCACACACGATATTGTAGATACCGCAGTATGAAGCTTTAAACAACGTGATTTCCCACACGATATTGTAAATACCGCAGTATGAATATTTAAACAACGTGATTTCACACTCGATATTGTAAATACCGCAGTATGAATCTTTGAACAACGTGATTTCACACACGATATTGTAAATAACGCAGTATGAAACTTTAAACACCCAGATTGCTCACACGATATTGAAAATACCGCAGTATGAATCTTTAAACAACGTGTCAAAACATACGTGATTTCACACACGATATTTTAATCCCGCAGTATGAATCTTTAAACAACGGGTCAAAACATACGTGATTTCACACACGATATTGTAAATACTGCATTATGAATCTTTAAACAACGTGATTTCACATACTATATTATGAATACCGCAGTATGAAGCTTTAAACAACGTGATTGCACACACGATTTTGTAAAAACCGCAGTTTGAATCTTTAAACAACGTGATTTCACACACTATATTGTAAATACCGCAGTATGAATCTTTAAACTACGTGATTTCACACACGATATTGTAAATATCGCACTATGAATCTGTAAACAACGTGATTTCACACTCGATATTGTAAATCCCGCGGTATAAATCTTTAAACAACGTGATTTCACACACGATATTGTAAATATCGCACTATGAATCTTTAAACAACGTGATTTCACACTCGATATTGTAAATACCGCGGTATAAATCTTTAAACAACGTGATTTCACACGCGATATTGTAAATACCGCAGTATAAATCTTTAAACAACGTGATTTCACACACGATATTGTGAATACCGCATTATGAATCTTTAAACAACGTGATTTCACGCACGATATTGTAAATACCGCAGTATGAATCTTTAAACAACGTGATTTCACATACTATATTATAAATACCGAAGTATGAAGCTTTAAACAACATGATTTCACACACGATATTGTAAATACCGCAGTATGGATCTTTAAACAACGAGATTTCACACACGATATTGTAAATACTGCACTATGAATCTTTAAACAACGTGATTTCACACACGATATTGTAAATATCGCAGTATGAATCTTTAAACAACATGATTTCACACACGATATTGTAAATACCGCAGTATGAAGCTTTAAACAACGTGATTTCACACACGATTTTGTAAAAACCGCAGTATGAATCTTTAAACATCGTGATTTCACACACGATATTGTAAATACCGCAGTATGAATCTTTAAACAACGTGATTTCACACTCGATATTGTAAATACCGCACTATGAATCTTTAAACAACGAGATTTCACACACGATATTGTAAATACCGCAGTATGAATCTTTAAACAACATGATTTCACACACGATATTGTAAATACCGGAGTATGAATCTTTAAACAACGTGATTTCACACACGATATTGTAAATACCGCAGTATAAATCTTTAAACAACGTGATTTCACACACGATATTGTAAATAACGCAGTATGAATCTTTAAACAACCAGATTTCTCACACGATATTGTAAATACCGCAGTATGAATCTTTAAACAACGTGATTTCACACACGATTTTGTAAAAACCGCAGTATGAATCTTTAAACAACGTGATTTCACCCACGATTTTACCACCTAATACTCATATCCTACCAATACAAAGTTGGTTCTATAATTATACCACGGTGTTTGCCCTGATATTCCATCATAAATACATGGACAGCTCGTGTCTCAGTCAGATGTCTCTTTCATTTCTAATATCTTAAACACAATTAACACTCTGTATGATAAACACCCCCCGTCACGAATGTTTTATTTTTGTTTGTGCGGTGATGTTTCTTTATTATTGATCAACGGAGAGGACATGTGTGAATTGACACGATTTTTAATTTTTGATTTTTTTTTCTATAATTATTTTATATCATGAAGGCGCGTTCGTATTGATTCAGATGATGTGTCTTCTTGCGAACGGAATAGAACGCGCCCTTTACAAAAAATCATTTTTCATACAATTAAAAGTGCATTTGTTCCGATTTTTCTTCTATTTCCACACAGAAAACAATGAAAAAGCCATAATTTCAATAATCTTGTTAAGCAGAACGTATTAAGAAGGCTCCACCCTTTCCCAATTAACCAGCAGAATTCGTTGAAACTTTCACATAATAGTTATGCAACTATGCAGAGGTGGTGTTATGAATATCAAAGCAAGGATTTTCGTCAATTTTAATATTTGCCATTTTTTTCAAACCCCCAAGCGGCGCAAAGCGCCGCCGGGGTTTGATCTGTAAACACTTTGTCCACTTCCGGTGCTTCCCCATGCGTGAAAGCCTTCTGGGAAATTAAGGCCGCATACTGTCTACAAAAATATGTTGGTAAACCCTACCGTATCGGTATTGATTGCAGTTTACTTGTAAAATATAATGAATTCTCTATTTAATAAAAACATATATTTAATGCAGTGAAGATAAACGAAACATTATATCTTCACAAGTAAAAACTTCACTCTGTAAGTATTGTCCAATCTGAACGGTACATTATATTTCTGCGTAGATTTTCAGTTTCAAGTTTAGATGAAGTGACGGCAGTATAAGGGGTTGAGCTGTTTACCTTTGCAGCATACATTGTTGTTTTTACATAAGTACACAATTAATATCATTTTTGTCTGGAAAACCTTACCAGATATACTAGCAAACGGCAAAATTGCAGTGAAAACCCATTCAAAGTGGCGCTTTGTATTGTTGTCAAGCATGACGTCATTATAATTTGGCGTCAAAAACTACGTTATATATTCCCGCGCTTTTCTGATGTAGCAATATTTGCGCAGCGAAACGTGAAAGAAATGTAAGAAATAGAAAATTTCATGGTTTTCCCGTTCAATACGCTATATTTATTTCACTTGTAATATGAAATAGGCGAGACCCAAACAGCTGGCACACATACACATGAAATTACTGTTTCCTACATAACTTAACAGTTACATTTTGTCAGTAGAGTGAAGATCCAGTCCTGTCATTATTCAATGGGTGTACTATTATGTTTTCTTCGTACGGGGTGGGGTTAACATAACTTAACTTAAACCAGGATACCTTATCCCCCTAAACCCCTGCCTGCTGAGGACTTTTATTTCAAAATATATGTCCCCATATTGGGACAGGGGCAACTTCGGTCCCTTTTTGTTAAAGTCGTTCTGAACAATATGTCATATGCTAATATGGTCGAGTGGTCAAAGTTAACACAACGGCCTTCCATGCGGCCGGGGTTCGATCCCAGAAGTTGTCGTATGCATGGATATGCAGAGCAAGTGTTTTTCTCCTGCCTATACAACTCCAACAACCCAGGTGGAGTATAAATTGGTCTGGGGAGAATGTTGCGGTATTTGTGCTGTAGCATTCAAGCGAGGTGGCACTATAAATGATACCGTATGAAGCACGGTCCCGCTACAAACACACCACATTACGTATACATTTCCAGCACACACGCAGTCATACACACATGGGGAGATATTAGCCAGGTGGCATTTGGCTAGTAGTTAGCGCCTGAAAAGGTAACAACCAAAAAACCAGCGTTGTCAAAATATGTCTTCGTTGCAGTCTCGAGAATTAATAACTATTATTTAAAGGGACGGGGGGAGGGGGGCTACGATTGACCCTTTATCCTAGAAAATGGTTGATATTTTATCCAAAATAGTCAAATAGGGACATTGTCAAAAGAATTATATATGCAAAAATTGCTGCAATTTTGACAAAAGGTGTAAATGATAGTTTATGTAAATCGTCTTATGTCCCCGGCTTCTCTCTCTCTCTCTTAGAAGATGACATTATTACCAAATCATTGACATTTGGCCCAAAACGTGCGGTTACAACTAGATATTGAGCGTGAACTGAATATTCTGAACAACACAATTAATGCCATTTACAATTTATATGATTATAATTAAATAGATTAAAGTATTCAGGATCCGTTCCCTCGTGGTTGGTGGACTGTCAGTAAGTCATTTTCATAAAATGGTTTGGTGTCCAGCAGCTTTGCTGCATTTTCTTGTTATGTTTGGCATTGTTCGGAACATTAACAGCAATAAAAAATGAAAAGAGACGTTGTTAATTAACCCTACACATATTCTTTTTATAACAACATATATAAAACACGTTAAACAAAGTGTTTTTATTGAAATTATATGGATAAAAGTGATTATCTACTATCTAAAAGCAAACAGGACACACAGTTTACAAAAAAACTATTGGAAATTGAACAAGATATACACAATGGCTTTATTATCTATTTATTTTACATTTTACACTCACTTTGATCATGGTGAGAGTTGTCTTCCTTGAAAAAAATCGGAACTTTTTGCAGAGGGATAAAAAATACAAAATGACAGTTATCTCTTTTAAATGATGGAACAAATTATTATATCAAAAGTGTCAATTTATTGTTCTATTATGGAACCAAATTACTCTCAATCATGTACACTTTGGACATCATTCGTCAGCCCGCTAGCGCATGGTATATTTACATCTCAGGTAGATATGTAACTATGCATAGGTTATCACATGGTATGCCTTTCTCATGTGCACCCAAACCTGTATTTTTTAGGGATCTTAATATTTTAACAAAACACAGTTTTGACAGCGTCAGTATTCTGCATTTATAAAAACAATTTACTCGATAGAACGTAACACGCTCGATAGCGAATATCGTAACGACCTCGAGAATACCGTAACGACCTCGAGAATATCCTAACGACCTCGAGAATACCGTAACGACCTCGAGAATATCGTAACGACCTCGAGAATATCGTAGCGACCTCGAGCTTGTGAACTGGTGTAAGCACATTATATGCACGGGTGAGGTCGGGACACAAAATGCATCAGTTTGCATTCCATGCACTTCATATATGACCTTCTTTAAGTTGTCTGGTCCAATGTCGGTGTCTTTTTGCGAGTCAGTGTTACGATATACTTGTGACTACACATTTCCCAGTGAAGTCTAGATATCGGGTGTTGACATATCATGGTCACGCACGTGTACTACTGTTTACCAGGTGTTACTATAATTTACAGTACGGTATTGAAATGCCCGAAATGCAATACGGAAATGACGACACGAAAATAAGACAAGAAAAACATGTGTACATGTATTACAAAAGGGTGGAAGACCTTAATGCTCGAATTTCAATCGTGATTGCGTTCTGGTAACGTAAGAGAACTCCTCTAGTCATATACACATGTAAAATAAATGATAAAACGTAATAAAATGTAAATAATATCGAATTAAATCGATTGATTTATAGAGCCATGAGTCATCGGTAGACTTGCACAAGTCAATATTTTCGTCCATTCTGTATTATGCACCAGGTTCTACGATTATGATAATTTCCTTCCAAAACAATAGGAATATTTGTCAAGATGAATAAAACGTATGTTAAGTCAAATAGCAACTTGCTAGATTTTAAAATCAAAATGGACGAATATCGTGTCGTAAGAATAGCACTATACAGTATTAGTGCTAATGTGTATTGTTTTGAATATGCGACGTTAAATAAAAAAAATCTTGTATATTGAGTGACGCATTGCATCATTTTTCTATTACATTGCAATACAAATTGTGTCCCGTGGTGTTTTAATCCAATACATAGAAAATCTGGCAACTAGTATATGAAGGATGCTGTCTACAGAGGGCGCCCCAAATATTTTATTGTATTGTGACGTCATGCTATTTATTACGTCACTCGCTATTGCGTCTTAGTTACGGAATAGCGTAGCGTGAAACTTAACACACTTTTATTATTTACTAGCAAAATTTGATAACATTTTGATAACTATGGAGAATATATTAATCCCAGATATTGAGAAGATTGCGCGCGTCACTGCAAAAACGTAAGTAACGTTTTAAACACTAAGCTAGGTTTACTATAATGTTATTTGACAGATTTAACAGCCGTTGACCGAAACATACATGTACAACCTGTCTTTATAAGTAGCTTTTGGTGGTCAGCGTTCGATCATTGACCATGTATTTCCCGTGACAAGCCATTTACGGATATTTACCACACTGGTGTGCTCGCTACACTGTATTACACATATTACTATAACGGATATACGTTGCACATAGTGTTCATGTCGCATCACTAGCATCGGTTAGAGGGGTTTTATCTTTAGCTCAGTGGTCACTAGCATCGGTTAGAGGGGTTTTATCTTTAGCTCAGTGGTCACTAGCATCGGTTAGAGGGGTTTTATCTTTAGCTCAGTGGTCACTAGCATCGGTTAGTGGGGTTTTATCTTTAGCTCAGTGGTCACTAGCATCGGTTAGAGGGGTTTTATCTTTAGCTCAGTGGTCACTAGCATCGGTTAGTGGGGTTTTATCTTTAGCTCAGTGGTCACTAGCATCGGTTAGAGGGGTTTTATCTTTAGCTCAGTGGTCACTAGCATCGGTTAGAGGGGTTTTATCTTTAGCTCAGTGGTCACTAGCATCGGTTAGAGGGGTTTTATCTTTAGCTCAGTGGTCACTAGCATCGGTTAGTGGGGTTTTATCTTTAGCTCAGTGGTCACTAGCATCGGTTAGAGGGGTTTTATCTTTAGCTCAGTGGTCACTAGCATCGGTTAGAGGGGTTTTATCTTTAGCTCAGTGGTCACTAGCATCGGTTAGTGGGGTTTTATCTTTAGCTCAGTGGTCACTAGCATCGGTTAGAGGGGTTTTATCTTTAGCTCAGTGGTCACTAGCATCGGTTAGAGGGGTTTTATCTTTAGCTCAGTGGTCACTAGCATCGGTTAGAGGGGTTTTATCTTTAGCTCAGTGGTCACTAGCATCGGTTAGAGGGGTTTTATCTTTAGCTCAGTGGTCACTAGCATCGGTTAGAGGGGTTTAATATTTAGCTCAGTGGTCACTAGCATCGGTTAGTGAGGTTTTATCTTTAGCTCAGTGGTCACTAGCATCGGTTAGAGGGGTTTTATCTTTAGCTCAGTGGTAACACTAGCATCGGTTAGAGGGGTTTTATCTTTAGCTCAGTGGTCACTAGCATCGGTTAGAGGGTTTTATCTTTAGTTCAGCGGTAGAGTGTCCGACTAGAAAGTCAGGGACCACGGGTTCGAGTCCCGGCAAATATACAATGTATATTGTTCACAATTTCTTCCTTTTACATTACAAAGAACACAGTCTTTATAATGGAACTTTTCCATATTCTGCATGTTGTCTTATATATCCTGTTTTTATACCTTTGTTTGTCGTAATAATAGCGCTACAGAGCTAATGTTTCGATTTCAACATATACGACTCTAAATAAAAACTCTTGTATCTTGTCCTATCAGGGTCTCTAACTCCTGCACATTAATATGTTAATTTCTATATCAATATACATGTAAATGTACTTGTCTTGTACATGTATGAGCAGTTCTTGGTGAGAAGCGTATTTATACTTTTTACATAGTCGCCATACTAGCGTCGGCTAGAGAAAATTTATCTTAGCTCAGCATTAGAGCGCCTACAGCACGCATGCATCGTGTACCCATGCACGCATACATCGTGTACCCATGCACGCATACATCGTGTACCCATGCACGCATACATCGTGTACCCATGCACGCATGCATTCAACACATTGAAACATGTCCTTAACTGACCATAGCTTTTGATAGGACATGAATTAATAATATCCTAGTATTACTAGCCTCAGTTAGAGGGAATTTCTCTTTAGCTCAGCGGTAGTACGTCCGACTAGAAAGTCTGGAATCGCAGGTTCGAGCCCCGGCGTACACGTATTCTTCACTAGTTCCATCCTTTTACATTACAAAAGAACACAATTTTGATAATGGTTCTTTCCCTGTCCGGGCCTCTAGCTCCTGACCACTAAAATGTTGACATTGAAGTCGAAATTTTAGACTAAACTATAAAAGGACACCTGAAATATAGCGTATATTTTGGATGAAAAGATTGTTCTATCGATTTTATTTTTGTAAACAGGCATTGAACAATTGATGTTCTGTTAAAATCAGGCTATCTCTGCATCCGGATAAGAATTCATGGCTAGAGTTTGGAGGTTCCGGATTCGAATCCTGGTTTGCCGCATTGTATTTCCTTCATCTTGTCATATATCTGTGACCAAGCCCTGTCTCAGGTTCTGTGTGCGCGTGTGTTGTACCCTTCTTTTGAAGATTCTGCTTGGTTTGGTTAGAATCCTGACCATTGGATACTTGGATGCTGACCGATACCACCTCCTCTATAGTAGAGCAACAGCCATGTTACCGTGTCCGTGAACAAGCAGACACGCACCACCTCTTTCCCCCGTCTCCCTTTTCTTTTCCTTCACTCCATACTTTATCCATTCTACTCATTTTCCCGTATTATCTTCGTCTGATGGATACTCGAACTATTCGGTAGTGAAGCGGACGTAAAATCAATCAATCAACAAGCACCACCATATCATCGGCATTTGAACTCGGGACCTATGACGGTCGCTCTAACTACATGTAGTTGAATTACATTTAACCTGGTGGTCGCCGGCGATCGACCCAGTTCAATTCCGCTACATTACTGCCTCCTTTTTCCTTTTTCTAAGTCTTCATTTTTGTTATCAATGTAGCTTTAATCATTGATATGTTTAATCAAAGATTCAGTTTAATCTGTCAAAAAAAGCTCTCCGAAAATCTAGACATGTCTTCGTATCGATATTGTTACTAGGGCAATATATAATCAATTAAAAATATCAATGGAACAATAAGGGAGATAATTGAGTGAAAAGTATTCACTGCTACTCATAGATGGCGCCCATATATCGCATCATTCTGTTTGTGACGTAATGTTTATTATGACGTCACCAATTGTTTCCTCTTAGTTACGGCAAAGAGAAAGCTGCAATTTCGACTCACGCTCGACAATCTATTACGAAGGTCTCAGCGAATCATTGATAAGTATGGAGAATATATTAATTCCAGATATAAAGAAAGTTGCGTCCGTCACAGCAAAAACGTAAGTAATGACTTATGAATAAATATAAGATATTAATGTACGTAGATTAATTTAGCTACACATGATCACCAGTTTCGGTAACCTAGTTTCATTTTTTTCTAGTACGTCTGTTCAGTGTTCGAAGCCGGCCCAATTTTCTGGTACATTTTTGTTTTGGATCTTATATGTGTACACAGGATGTACATTGTACATAGCGTCAACAGGCTCAGTGGTAGAGCGTCGGAGTAGGAAGTATTGGATCGCTGGTTTGATTCCCAGTGAAAGTATCTAAATCCTTTGCTCTCCCTAACACATTTGTAGATTTAGTGTTTATACCCTGATAAATGCAAATCGATGCGTGTTCGAGACTTCATTATTGATCAACTTCACCTTTAATGAAAATATAGAAGCAATATAATTTGTGAACGTCGAAAGAGATTTTGGTGTCACTATAGACTGCAGATTTTATTTTAGTCGATGACTAGTATGTAACAGAGGCAATGTCTCCGCTGAGCGTCGAACCCGGTACCTCTGGTATACTAATATCATGCTCCACGCTCTACCAAATTTCGAAAGAGAAATTCTAACAAGCCGAGTCGGTAGGAAGCAGCTAGTAATTTTACCAGTGTGACATGCTCTCCTTCCGAATCTTTCAGTATTTAAAGCGATTCTTGTGAAAGTATCCCTGAGTATATTTGTCATTATTACCCGAGTTCCTACGTGGGCGCCAACGTAACGGAGTCCAATATTTTCTAATGCTTCCGATGGGAGTCTAACCCCGGACCTCTGTTTTACTAGTCTTACGCTATACAGAATGAGCTAAAGAGAAATACTCCCTTGCCGAGTCGGCAAAAAGCGGCTAACATTTTACGGTAAAGTTAATAAAGTGAATTCCACCATGATTGACTATGTATACTGTATGCTCCAGGAGAGTTTTAGGGTTGCTGTACACATCCTCAGTTAGACTACATATTGAACGCACAAATCATGTCTAGTGTGTTATCTCGAAAAAAACCCACAGACAAACAGTAGATCTTCAAAGGTCACAGTCAAAACTATTCTTCTACACATGAAGATGTGACGTAATACACTGGTGCACAGGTTTACGTACGTAGGACACACTATTGACCTAATGAGTAGTACTAACTGAACTGTAACTTATTTCAGTTTACTACAAAAACATTGAAACATTGAGAAACAAAGCAAATGTTTAGCCTAAAAGACATCCTTTATGGAGCGGTTATATAAAACAAAAGCGAAAACTAACAACAATATTATAAAGGAGCTCGGGAGGCGACATGATAGAGGTCCGCAAAACAATGTTCTGGAAATACGACTGTGAAGTATCCGACATCTTTAAAACCAGGGAAGGTTCATCTACACGTGGGCACAGCTTTACAATTGATAAAACGTTTTCAAAATCAAATGTTACAAAGCTTCGTTAATACAAAAGTCTGTTAATGTAGGGGACAACCTTCTGTTTTATGTTGTATAGTCAAGCACTGTTAAATAATTTGAACATTAATTAGATGAACTGTTAAAGTGAAAAAAATAATAAAAAATGAAAAAGGACGGTTTAAATAAGATCGAAATGTAAACGTTGTAATTCTTAAATTTCATTTTTATTTTAGAGCTGACTGTTAAAGTGTTGTAAAATGCTGATTTGTCAGAATATAATTCATATATCTGTGTATATCACTTACCAAAATGAAATTGATTTTTTCATATCTACACAGTTCACATGGAGAGAACATTTTTGATATAATATTTATGCTTATCATCAAAATTAAACTTATTTTACTGTGTATGGATATCCATACCAATCCCGGTCCTCCAGGTAATATGGGAAATTACTCACTCCTTGATGACATATCAATTGCACATTTGAATATATGCTCACTTAGAAATAAAACTGATATCCTTGAGACTGAACTGGCTGATCATGACATCATCTGCCTTACGGAAACTCATCTCAATGACTCTATCCCTGACGATGCTATTTCTTTATCTGATCACCCTCATATTTTCCGTAAAGACAGACCTGATAGAAGAGGTGGAGGAGTTCTTATTTATACCAATGACAACATTATATATAAAAGGAGACTAGAATTAGAGAAAGCAGATTTAAAAATCATTTGGATTGAAATTACCCTTAGTCATAAAAAATTACTGTTAGGTTGCATCTATAGACTCCCAAACTCTGTTGTGGATTATTGGAGTAAACTTGATGATGTCTTGGACAATATCACTGAACTTGGCAAAGATTATATACTTATTGGAGACATCAATCAGGATATGCTAAACGTACAACCAAATTCTCACATCTTTCGGATTATGACTAAGTTTGGCATTACTAATATTATTCACGAACCTACAAAAACTACTCCTACCTCTTCTACATCTCTCGATATTATTATGACTAACAAAACTGATATAGTAAAAAAAATCCCTCTGCCCAAACTCCAATTTGTAGTGACCAAAGTCCAATTAGTTGCAATATATCTTTCAAAACTCATAAGAAATCTGCATATAAAAAGACAATTATGTACTTTAGTGATACTGACTTTGTTAATGCTAACATCTATTTATCTAATATTGATTGGGATGCATGTTTGAATGAAAATGTTGATATAGAGACTATGAATAATTTTATTTCCAGTGAAATTCATAATTGTATTGAAAAATATGTACCACATAAAGTTGTCACTATTCGTCCAAATGATAAAGTCTGGATGAACAATGATATTAGATTACACATTAGGAAACGAAATCGTCAACATACCAGGGCCAAACATACTAATACTACTGCAGCCTGGCAAAAATTTAGAGATATGCGAAACACAGTTATTGACCTTGTAAGAGAAGCTAAGCAAAAATATCTACTTAAACTCCAAAATTCCCTTATTGACAAATCTATTCCTCCAGGTAAGTGGTGGCGGGTTGCAAAGTCTATTATGAACATTAACAATAAATCAAACAATGATGCTCCTCTTGTAATAAATGGTGAACTTAAATCACATCCTGTGGATAAAGCAGAATCTTTTAACTCATACTTCAACTCTGTCTCTACTACTGGCAAAACTGACCTTGACATTCCTCCTAATTGTCCTATCTCACAAGAAAAGATATCTTCCATTATTATCACTGAACAGGATGTTCATGATCAGCTCCAACTTATTAATGTAAAAAAACCTGCTGATCCAGATGCACTTCCCCCTTATTTTATTAAAGGTATTGCTGACTCTCTTGTGAAGCCCTAACTGTAAATTTTTAACAAATCCATATCCACTGGTTGCATACCTAATATTTGGAAGTGTGCTAATATTACCCCAATATATAAGGGCAAGGGAGGAAGAGGTAACCCCAGTAACTATAGACCAATCTCTGTCACATCATTATTTAGTAAACTTCTTGAAAAAATAGTTTTTAAACATCTCTTTAATTTTCTATCTGAGAATAATGTTACATCAAAGAATCAGTCTGGCTTCCTTCCCAATGACTCCACAGTTAACCAATTAATACATTTATATGATGAAGCTTCAAAACAACTTGATCAAGGAAAAGAGGCAAGGATAGTATTTTGTGACATCAGCAAAGCTTTTGACAGGGTTTGACACAGTGGATTGATTTACAAATTGAAGAAATATGGAATTTGTGACGACATTTTGAACTGGATTCATTGCTATCTTACTGATAGACAACAAAGGGTATTAGTAGATGGCTACAAGTCAAATTTACAAACATTAAAAGCTGGAGTACCCCAAGGCTCGGTTCTCGGGCCTTATTTATTTATAATATGTATTAATGACCTAGAAGATGAACTCCAATCCCATGTCAAACTCTTTGCTGATGACACTTCTCTTTACGTTTTGATAGATGGTGA